>NC_070634.1:25724620-26024620 GCF_947347685.1 Pleuronectes platessa
GTGCTGAACGACCACAAACGGATCAGGGACAAAAAGGAAAAGTACACATTTAATAGAGTGGAGCAATTATCCTCTCTTTATTCTGCAGTGGATAAAGAGTTGGGGGTGAGTGTCTCCTCGCCTGCAGGGTATTAGTGATGACTCTCCTTATTTACACACTGGGATTTCAACTTTAGCAATTACAGGAGGTTTGACACAGCAGAGGGAACATGAGAGGAATGTGCAGCAACGAGGGAAGAGCAACGTGAGGTGATGGAGAGAATACCAGGGGAGGAAAAAGAGGACAAAGGAGGACGGGAGAGAGTCGTGAGATAATCAATAGTTTCTCCCCAGTTTTCTATTCGTCCGTCCATTGGGGACAAACGTCTCCTCACGAGACCACGTGTGATGTGAAAGAGCTGCACTGCGCCATCCTGTGGCTGGAAGGAGAAACTTCATTTTCCAAAAGTGCTCAGAGATGAAGCAGTGAATCGTATTAATAAGTAAATCAATAAACCGGACATGTCTCAAAAAAGCTTCTAAATACAAAGAATAAATCAGGCTTCATGTTTTGTAAAGAACTTTTCATGCAAACGATAAAACACAAAGTACTTTACAGAATAAAAGCAATAAATACAAAAGACATTTTGACAAAAACAGATACAAAATAAAATACTAAAAGAGATGAGAAAAAAAGATGAAATATAAAAATGCTAGAACAGTAAGGACTGCGAGAAAGTAAATTATTAAATAAATAAATAAAAAAGAATAAAATGATACATCTGTAAAACGCTCAAGATAAATAAATACAGAAATAAAATTCAACTACAAAGACAGTTTTTGAACCAGATTTTTAAATGAGGAAGAAAAATCTTGAATTCCTGCCCTGATGTTGTATTTCGCCACAATAAATATCCTAAAGTCCAACTTGAGTTCATGTTCAAAAGGCAAAAACATGTTATGTGAGGCCACCTTGGCCTTTGACCTTCAACTAATCAGTTAACCTGTGAGTCAAACTGAACATTTGTACTAAATTTGAATATTCCCTCGAGGCGTCCTTGAGATATCAGGAATTAGAAAAACAGCCTGACGACCCACAATCACAGAAGTCCTAAAAGAGGGTTGAGTTTCAGGAATGAATCCAGATGAGCCAGATGTGATGTGACTGTGAGTTGATGGTTTTTCCTTTAAACCTGAACCAACAGTTAGTGGTTTGGTCTCTGAGGCGGCTCTGTGGTGTTTCCCTGCAGGAGCTGCAGCCGCGGTCGCTGTGGGCCACGTGTCCCTGGAGTGGTCTGTGTGGGGGGAGCTGATCCTGGGGGGGTTCACGCTCCTGATCGCCGCCGCTGTTTTCCTGATGGAGCTGACCCACAACATCTGGATCAGCTACGCGTGTTACATCATCTTCAAAACTGTTTACATGCAGCTCGTCACCATCTGCACGTGAGAACACATGAAGCTCACGTGAGAACTCAGAAGCTCCACTAGCCCCTTTAACTCTTTGAAGCCCCCGGTGTCTTCATTAATCCTGAAAACAAATCTTTCAATGTTTCGGGCCACATTTACTTTGTGAATATTAATTAGCTTCGAAATGATATTGGATAATCGATTTATTACCTTGTTTAATCGTGGATATATCAACAATCAATTAAGTAAAATGGCGAATTTAGCCGTTATCAGACATGACATCATGAGGATGTCCGATAATCTGGGTCATGACTTTCTCCGTCTTCACCTTTCCCAGACAGCACAGAGACGTTAAGGTGAGGGGTGGTGCAGCAGGTGGAGGCAGGACGTGATATATTCATTCTGGTTCTTACAGCAAAAGCTTTCTCGGTATCTTCGTCTGTTTCTTCTTCGTGCGTAGCTCCGCTTTTTAAACCTGGATATTTGTTTCCTTGCGTCTGAGCTCCTCTGGACCTTCTGCAATCCCTAAACCAAGGAGAAACTCTCACTCTGACATTTCTACAACGTTGGATGAGGTTGATGGTCAAAAATAAAAGAGCATTAAACCTCTCACATATTTAAACGTGGATATAATACTTCTCTAATATAATGTCTTTTGTTAATCACACATTCTCTTCTTTTATAATTTACTCATAACTGCAGTATTTGAAATTGTAGCTGGATCTTGTAGTTAAAGACATTTTGATGCAGATCTGATTCAACAGATGCAGGAACTTTAGTTTAACTTTTTGATTAAATGGTGTTTTTCAACATCTGGATTTCTCAGTTAATAATTAATGGATCTCAATGGGAAAACAAATTAGTCTCCAGTGAATTTAAATGTGGTTTGTTGAGGCAGATGTTAGGACCTGGTGGAGCTCTGAGCTCATTCTAGTTTTCTAACATGTTATTGCCGCTTTAACCCTTAATGAACTCTGGTTTAGCATCTCCTGTCTGCTCAGTTTTCAGATCGCCCAGGCCCTGAACAGGAAGCGCTACGCTCTGGTGTTCGGTGTGAACAGTTTCGTCGGCACCGTCCTGCAGAGCGTCCTCACCGCCATCGTGATCAACACCAAGTCTCTGCATCTCACCATCAACTCCCAGGTAAACACGTAGAAGTGGCTTCACCACGGAGGAGTATTTGAAAAGGAAGTATTCTGAGGATTAAAGCTGATTTCTCTTCTTTTTGCAGTTCTTCATCTACGCCTCGTACTTTGCAGCCATGTCCCTGGTGTTCACAATCAGAGGTTTGTACACTGTGCTCCACGGGAGACGGGCGGTTGTGTGCGAGCAGCCGGAGAGAGACAGCGACCTGCCTCGGTCCTCCAACCTGTGAACACACTGATTCCCACTCACTCACAAGTCTTAAAGGAGAGTAATCGTTAAGATAACAACCAATAATCAATCAATCAATTAAGGTGTTCAAGATTATCCCTCCACCTCAAAATGACAGTTTGTTAAATCATGCTGATCACAGATGGAAAACCTACAGAGGATGTGCAGTGCCCACATGTGGCCACCAGAGAGCGGTACCTGCACAATGTAAAACTAGAGCACTACATGGAAGCTGTTTTTCTGGAGAAACATTTTTATTATGAGGTATGTTTGTTAACGTGTTTACATGTTTTACGGTAAATCTGGTTGTGATGTGGTGATGAGGACGTTCAGGCTGGAAATCAGGATTTTAATGGTTTTTATATTTATCTCTGGTTTATTTTGTTTGTTTGTTTAGTTGTGATCAACAAAGTGTTAAAATATTTCTTTCTTGTTTGTTGATTGATCAAATAAAGTGGAAGATGGCTGCAGCACACGTCATAAACACCTCCTCCTCCATGTTAGCAGAAGGGACATGGACCAAACTAAAAAACATAAAAGTACATGTAAAATAAATATTTCTCACATGTGATTTCTGTCAGTTTTGTTTGTTCTTATCTTTCACTGAAGTATCTTCAACTTCTCATGATTCCAGACACTTGTGTTTTCAGCCTTGTCCCTCGTTTGTAACCAAGATTACACAAAATCCACAGAACTGATTTTCACGGACTTGATGGAAACAGAACACTCTGGAGCAGATCCAGGTCAAAGGACTAATCCAGGATTTTCTTTCCCCTTAACCTTGTGAGATGAGGGAGTATTTGTACTTGAGATATTTTGGCTGGAGACACGTCGATGATATCAGACCGGGCCTTTCTGTGTGTTTTACATGTTTCTCCAGGCAGCGTCTTCCTCTCACAGTCCAAGTGCATGTATCTTAGGTTCATTACAGATTCTAAATTGCCTGTAGATGTGAATATGAATGGTTTGCACGTCTTTATGTGTCAGTGCTGCAACACACACGAATCTCACAGGATAAACAGTATAAATAATGGAGGGACGGACAATGAGGACAAATATTTTTAAACAAGTATTTATCAAGATGTCAGGATAACTTCTGCTCCCTCTCTTACAGATGCTGCTCAGCATCAACCCTGAGCTCGCTCTACCACTCCTCCTGTGTTTTACTGCCACTCAAACAGACACTTACGGTTTCCCACTCAACGCTCCTCTAAATGTTTTTAAGACTCGGATCAACAAGAAGCTCGGAGTCGATCCGGTGCATTAGAAAGTGAGGAAGCATAACTGGTTGCCAGGTAACAGATGCATGAAAACCTCTGTATCTGTGCTGTTTGTTTGTTTGTTTGTTTGTTTGATCATTTTCAGTCGGATGTGCACAAATGTATATTTCCGGGAAAGCAAAAGTCGGTCTAAACATGCATCATGATAATCGACCTCTTTAGAATCTGACCTTCTCAGAATCAATGCAGTGCTGTGGGGGGGGGGGGGGGCTCTAATAAAATGAGAAATCTGTATATTCATTCATAAACACCATGTGCCAGTCAGGCAGTAAAAATGAATGAAAAAGCCCCCCCCCCCCCCAGGATTGGTCAGATGATGCATGTGTCATCACGTCTGACCTATAATTCACAGCTATTACAACAGAGAGATAATTAAGGTTCTGAGTCTGTCTGGTGGACGACACGTCCCCTGGTTCTGTCCGGTGGACGACACGTCTCCTGGTTCTGTCTGGTGGACGACACGTCTCCTGGTTCTGTCTCTGGTGGACGACGCGTCTCCTGGTTCTGTCTGGTGGACGACACGTCCCCTGGTTCTGTCTGGTGGACGACACGTCCCCTGGTTCTGTCTCTGGTGGACGACACGTCCCCTGGTTCTGTCTGGTGGACGACACGTCTCCTGGTTCTGTCTGGTGGACGTCATGTCCCCTGGTTCTGTCTGGTGGACGACACGTCTCCTGGTTCTGTCTCTGGTGGACGACACGTCTCCTGGTTCTGTCTGGTGGACGACACGTCTCCTGGTTCTTTCTGGTGGACGACACGTCTGCTGGTTCTGTCTGGTGGACGACACGTCCCCTGGTTCTGTCTGGTGGACGACACGTCTCCTGGTTCTGTCTGGTGGACGACACGTCTCCTGGTTCTGTCTGGTGGACGACACGTCTCCTGGTTCTGTCTCTGGTGGACGACACGTCTCCTGGTTCTGTCTGGTGGACGACACGTCTCCTGGTTCTTTCTGGTGGACAACACGTCCCCTGGTTCTGTCTGGTGGACGACACGTCTCCTGGTTCTGTCTGGTGGACGACATGTCCCTGGTTCTGTCTGGTGGACATCATGTCCCCTGGTTCTGTCTGGTGGACGACATGTCCCTGGTTCTGTCTGGTGGACATCATGTCCCCTGGTTCTGTCTGGTGGACGACATGTCCCTGGTTCTGTCTGGTGGACATCATGTCCCCTGGTTCTGTCTGGTGGACGACACGTCTCCTGGTTCTGTCTGGTGGACATCATGTCCCCTGGTTCTGTCTGGTGGACGACACGTCTCCTGGTTCTGTCTGGTGGACATCATGTCTCCTGGTTCTGTCTGGTGGACGACACGTCTCCTGGTTCTGTCTGGTGGACATCATTTCCCCTGGTTCTGTCTGGTGGACGACACGTCTCCTGGTTCTGTCTGGTGGACGACACGTCTCCTGGTTCTGTCTGGTGGACATCATTTCCCCTGGTTCTGTCTGGTGGACGACACGTCTCCTGGTTCTGTCTGGTGGACGACACGTCCCTTGGTTCTGTCAGGTGGACGACATGTCCCTGGTTCTGTCTGGTGGACATCATGTCCCCTGGTTCTGTCTGGTGGACGACACGTCTCCTGGTTCTGTCTGGTGGACATCATGTCCCCTGGTTCTGTCTGGTGGACGACACGTCTCCTGGTTCTGTCTGGTGGACATCATGTCTCCTGGTTCTGTCTGGTGGACGACACGTCTCCTGGTTCTGTCTGGTGGACATCATTTCCCCTGGTTCTGTCTGGTGGACGACACGTCTCCTGGTTCTGTCTGGTGGACGACACGTCCCCTGGTTCTGTCAGGTGGACGACACGTCCCCTGGTTCTGTCTCTGGTGGACGACACGTCCCCTGGTTCTGTCTGGTGGACGACACGTCTCCTGGTTCTGTCTGGTGGACGACATGTCCCTGGTTCTGTCTGGTGGACGACACGTCCCTGGTTCTGTCTGGTGGACGACATGTCCCTGGTTCTGTCTGGTGGACGACACGTCTCCTGGTTCTGTCTGGTGGACGTCACGTCTCCTGGTACTGTCTGGTGGACGACACGTCTCCTGGTTCTGTCTGGTGGACGACACGTCTCCTGGTTCTTTCTGGTGGACAACACGTCCCCTGGTTCTGTCTGGTGGACGACACGTCTCCTGGTTCTGTCTGGTGGACGACATGTCCCTGGTTCTGTCTGGTGGACATCATGTCCCCTGGTTCTGTCTGGTGGACGACACGTCTCCTGGTTCTGTCTGGTGGACATCATGTCCCCTGGTTCTGTCTGGTGGACGACACGTCTCCTGGTTCTGTCTGGTGGACATCATGTCTCCTGGTTCTGTCTGGTGGACGACACGTCTCCTGGTTCTGTCTGGTGGACATCATTTCCCCTGGTTCTGTCTGGTGGACGACACGTCTCCTGGTTCTGTCTGGTGGACATCATTTCCCCTGGTTCTGTCTGGTGGACGACACGTCCCCTGGTTCTGTCAGGTGGACGACACGTCCCCTGGTTCTGTCTCTGGTGGACGACACGTCCCCTGGTTCTGTCTGGTGGACGACACGTCTCCTGGTTCTGTCTGGTGGACGACATGTCCCTGGTTCTGTCTGGTGGACGACACGTCCCTGGTTCTGTCTGGTGGACGACATGTCCCTGGTTCTGTCTGGTGGACGACACGTCCCTGGTTCTGTCTGGTGGACAACACTTCCCCTGGTTCTGTATGGTGGACGACACGTCCCTGGTTCTGTCTGGTGGACGACACGTCTCCTGGTTTTGTCTGGTGAAGGACACGTCTCCTGGTTCTGTCTGATGGACGACACGTCTCCTGGTTCTGTCTGGTGAAGGACACGTCTCCTGGTTCTGTCTGGTGGACGACACGTCTCCTGGTTCTGTCTGGTGAAGGACATGTCCCCTGGTTCTGTCTGGTGGACGACACGTCCCCTGGTTCTGTCTGGTGGACGTCACGTCCCCTGGTTCTGTCTGGTGGACGACCCGTCCCCTGGTTCTGTCTGGTGGACGACACGTCCCCTGGTTCTGTCTGGTGGACGACCCGTCCCCTGGTTCTGTCTGGTGGACGTCATGTCCCCTGGTTCTGTCTGGTGGACGACACGTCCCCTGGTTCTGTCTGGTGGAAGTCGTGTCCCCTGGTTCTGTCTGATGGACATCATCTGGTGGACGACCCGTCCCCTGGTTCTGTCTGGTGGACGACACGTCCCCTGGTTCTGTCTGATGGACGACACGTCTCCTGGTTCTGTCTGGTGAAGGACACGTCTCCTGGTTCTGTCTGGTGGACGACACGTCTCCTGGTTCTGTCTGGTGAAGGACACGTCTCCTGGTTCTGTCTGGTGGACGACACGTCTCCTGGTTCTGTCTGGTGAAGGACATGTCCCCTGGTTCTGTCTGGTGGACGACACGTCCCCTGGTTCTGTCTGGTGGACGACCCGTCCCCTGGTTCTGTCTGGTGGACGACACGTCCCCTGGTTCTGTCTGGTGGACGACCCGTCCCCTGGTTCTGTCTGGTGGACGTCATGTCCCCTGGTTCTGTCTGGTGGACGACACGTCCCCTGGTTCTGTCTGGTGGAAGTCGTGTCCCCTGGTTCTGTCTGATGGACATCATCTGGTGGACGACCCGTCCCCTGGTTCTGTCTGGTGGACGACACGTCCCCTGGTTCTGTCTGGTGGACGACACGTCCCCTGGTTCTGTCTGGTGGAAGTCGTGTCCCCTGGTTCTGTCTGATGGACATCATCTGGTGGACGACCCGTCCCCTGGTTCTGTCTGGTGGACGACACGTCCCCTGGTTCTGTCTGGTGGACGACCCGTCCCCTGGTTCTGTCTGGTGGACGTCATGTCCCCTGGTTCTGTCTGGTGGACGACACGTCCCCTGGTTCTGTCTGGTGGACGTCACGTCCCCTGGTTCTGTCTGATGGACATCATGTCCCCTGGTTCTGTCTGGTGGACGTCATGTCCCCTGGTTCTGTCTGATGGACATCGTGTCCCCTGGTTCTGTCTGATGGACATCATGTCCCCTGGTTCTGTCTGGTGGACGACACGTCCCCTGGTTCTGTCTGGTGGAAGTCGTGTCCCCTGGTTCTGTCTGGTGGACGTCATGTCCCCTGGTTCTGTCTGATGGACATCATGTCCCCTGGTTCTGTCTGATGGACATCATGTCCCCTGGTTCTGTCTGGTGGACGACACGTCCCCTGGTTCTGTCTGGTGGACGTCATGTCCCCTGGTTCTGTCTGATGGACATCGTGTCCCCTGGTTCTGTCTGATGGACATCATGTCCCCTGGTTCTGTCTGGTGGACGACACTTCCCCTGGTTCTGTCTGGTGGAAGTCGTGTCCCCTGGTTCTGTCTGATGGACATCATGTCCCCTGGTTCTGTCTGATGGACATCATGTCCCCTGGTTCTGTCTGGTGGACGACACGTCCCCTGGTTCTATCTGGTGGACGACACGTCCCCTGGTTCTGTCTGATGGACATCATGTCCCCTGGTTCTGTCTGGTGGAAGTCGTGTCCCCTGGTTCTGTCTGATGGACATCATGTCCCCAGGTTCTGTCTGATGGACATCATGTCCCCTGGTTCTGTCTGGTGGACGACACGTCCCCTGGTTCTATCTGGTGGACGACACGTCCCCTGGTTCTGTCTGATGGACATCATGTCCCCTGGTTCTGTCTGGTGGACGTCATGTCCCCTGGTTCTGTCTGATGGACGTCGTGTCCCCTGGTTCTGTCTGATGGACATCACGTCCCCTGGTTCTGTCTGGTGGACGTCATGTCCCCTGGTTCTGTCTGGTGGACGACACGTCCCCTGGTTCTGTCTGGTGGACGTCATGTCCCCTGGTTCTGTCTGGTGGACGTCATGTCCCCTGGTTCTGTCTGGTGGACGTCATGTCCCCTGGTTCTGTCTGGTGGACGTCATGTCCCCTGGTTCTGTCTGGTGGACGTCATGTCCCCTGGTTCTGTCTGATGGACATCATGTCCCCTGGTTCTGTCTGGTGGACGACACTTCCCCTGGTTCTGTCTGGTGGAAGTCGTGTCCCCTGGTTCTGTCTGATGGACATCATGTCCCCTGGTTCTGTCTGATGGACATCATGTCCCCTGGTTCTGTCTGGTGGACGACACGTCCCCTGGTTCTATCTGGTGGACGACACGTCCCCTGGTTCTGTCTGATGGACATCATGTCCCCTGGTTCTGTCTGGTGGAAGTCGTGTCCCCTGGTTCTGTCTGATGGACATCATGTCCCCTGGTTCTGTCTGATGGACATCATGTCCCCTGGTTCTGTCTGGTGGACGACACGTCCCCTGGTTCTATCTGGTGGACGACACGTCCCCTGGTTCTGTCTGATGGACATCATGTCCCCTGGTTCTGTCTGGTGGACGTCATGTCCCCTGGTTCTGTCTGATGGACATCGTGTCCCCTGGTTCTGTCTGATGGACATCACGTCCCCTGGTTCTGTCTGGTGGACGTCATGTCCCCTGGTTCTGTCTGGTGGACGACACGTCCCCTGGTTCTGTCTGGTGGACGACACGTCCCCTGGTTCTGTCTGGTGGACGTCATGTCCCCTGGTTCTGTCTGGTGGACGTCATGTCCCCTGGTTCTGTCTGGTGGACGTCACGTCCCCTGGTTCTGTCTGGTGGACGACACGTCCCCTGGTTCTGTCTGGTGGACGACACGTCCCCTGGTTCTGTCTGGTGGACGTCATGTCCCCTGGTTCTGTCTGGTGGACGTCATGTCCCCTGGTTCTGTCTGGTGGACGTCATGTCCCCTGGTTCTGTCTGGTGGACATCATGTCCCCTGGTTCTGTCTGGTGGACGACACGTCCCTGGTTCTGTCTGGTGGACGACACGTCCCTGGTTCTGTCTGGTGGACGACACGTCTCCTGGTTCTGTCTGGTGGACGACACGTCCCCTGGTTTTGTCTGATGGACACATTAAGATGCTGATTGGACGTATAGTGAGGAAGAAGCTCGTGTGCGTCTCAGAACTCAGACTCCAGTAATTAAAACTGTCTGAGTGCAATTAACAGTTGTTGTTTTTCTTAAGTGTAAAATAAGTCACTTCAGTCTAATGTGTTTATGCAGATTTCATGCAACACACTGTTATTGACTGCTAATGAAATGGAAGTGAGAACTGTGTGTGTGTTATGTTGTGTTAAGTGGTTGTCCATGAAGGTAATTTAGCTCTAAAGCAAATGTCTAATGTGATGCACTGCTCTTTGTGTTTGTGCCACAGTTCAGTGTCAGTGATGATTACACTTTCCATGTCTGTGTGTGTCTGTGTCTGTGTGTGTCTGTGTGTGTGTCTGTGTGTGTCTGTGTGTGTCTGTGTTTGCTCCGACGGGAGTTTCCCTGGACTGTGGGTGTGTCTCACTTCAGGGATCCTTCAGAGGACCAGGTCCACTTGACCTTCAACAACACAATCTCTGAGTCGCCTGACTCAATCTAGCTTTGACGTACATTGTGTGTCATGCAACGTAAAGGGGGGGGGGGGGGGGGGGGGAGGGGGGCAAGTAGCGATCAGATGCACTTGATGAATTTATAATAAATCAGATATTTGCGTTGACAATTCGACAGTTTAGTCACAAATTGATTTCCCCAAAAAGCTGCACATTTCCCCAACGAATTCAGATTGTAGCTACAGAGCCATTTACAATATAGTTTGCTTTCTTTCTGCCAAATCAAAATGGCCACGTCCTCTAAGACACCTGCTGATCACAGAACAGACGTTGGAAATGATCTCTCACCACATTGTTAATGGTCATCTGTTGAATATGTCACACTTCCTGTCCCTGTTTCAAAGTAAAAGCACTTCAGCGGAGCCATTAGTTTGTTTGAACAAGGTTTTTATTGTTACTGCAGGACAGGAGGATGCTGGGCTTCATACCACAGAGTCCTGGCATTCAGTTGAGTGCACTGAGGTCATCAGTGTGGTAAATCTCAGTGATGGGCTGGAGGTAGCATGTCGTCACCCTTTCTGTAAAAGTCCCAGCACGACACTGGGAGAAGATACAAGTCCTGAAACCTTTCCAGTAAACGGTCACTGGTTCCTCGAGGAGCATCTGAAGGAACCGGGGCTGAATCATGTGAATTGAAAGCTCCAGTGCAGTGAGTCACGGCCCAGTCAGCCGTGCTCATTAATCTCTCTCTCAGAGGAAGTGTTGTCCGATTAAACTTCTGCTTCATCATCAGCATCATCCGCTTGTTATCACAGGATCAGCTGCTCACTGAGCAAACAGCAGCAGGACAAATACAATCCCTACAACCTCTCCGGGGAGAAGAGAAGCAGCTGCTCTTCACTTTCACTGAAAAAGAACCAAAAGTCATAAAAGATTAAAATATCAACTCATCCTCAATCATTATAATAATCACGTGTTCAAATCTTTCTGACTAATAGTTTGATATACTAGATTATATTTTATATAAAGACAATTTGGGATCAATAAAGGACATCGATCTAAAATGATATTACCTTAGATTATATTTAATAGATTTAAAGAGCAATTGGTTGATTCTGAGTCATCAGATCTTTAAAGTAAAGGTCAACTCGGGGAAAAACATTTCATCTGTGATTCACTCGGATGTTTTCTGACATCAGCACAAACGGCCTGAAGAGCTTCCTCCTCCTCCTCTTCCTCCTCCTCCTCCTCCTCCTCCTCCTCCTCCTCCTCCGTGTTTACACATGCACGGTCAGTAACGAGGGCATTTCCCCTGAGAGAGCTGCCGGTCAACACTGGCTCTACGGGTGCAGTCTGTTATTTATGATTTTTTTTTTTATTGTTGCAGCATCCTGTGTCTCATATAAATAGTCAGTGCCCCCAAAATGAAAAGTCCCTTTGGCATTGTTTAAACACTACAGGTCAAAATGTTTAGATGTTTTGTCAGTATGGCAGTGGACCATAGAAATATCCCTCATGTGCACATTTCAATCTTGGCTCAGTCCTTGAATGGTCACTGAATGGTTACAGTAGATGTTTTTTCTTTCCAGAATATTATGTGTATCAAACAGAAAAAATATTAATTCAAGGTTTCACATAAAAAATGTTTATTGAACTCATACTGCCATGGAGATTGTTACAGTAATTACCATACATCGTGCCTACAGTAACAGAAAATGTGTACAGCACAATATACTGTCAAACAATAAGCACATCAAAAATTTGGCATAGTGAGATATGACCTTTTGAAGGTGATCTATGTAGTTGTGCTGAACCATATGGGCTATTTGGCCAATTGCACTTAGAGCTCTGAGAATGTCATTTCTGTTTCGTGAAATGAGCCAAAGCAATGGAGAACAACTGTAAACTTCCTGTGTGACTGGTGATCAGATGTGTGAAACTCTACCAAATCATTTGAAATTTGTGCAAGCTGTTGGAAATTGTACTTGTCATGTGCTAGGAGGTGCTAATACAATTGCAATTTGATTAAAGGAATGAGATATTCCAATCTGTTGTGAACAAGTGCCCAGTGGTTTGGAGGTTTGCACGTGTTGTTTTGAGAATGTCATTTCTGTTTCGTGAAATGGAGAAAAACTGTAACACACATGATTCACAGGTTTGTGAGCACAGCAGAATGCAGAGGAGCCGCTTAACATATGATCCATCTGCACCAGTGCCTCGTCCAAACTGGGAACGTGGCTGTGAAGATCTCTCGCCCCACCTTCTGCCCCCGAAGCTCCTCTCCTCCTCTCCTGGAGGACGGTGGTCGTCCCATCTGCTCGATGAAGAACCACACGCAGCCCACATCTCACTGTCATGTGTCGGTTCTCCTGTGCATGCCATGCATCTTAAATCTGAGAGCTGCTGGTGTCTTCCCCACGTGCACTGTCACATTGTCAGGGTTTGAGTTGTGTTGTGAATATCACCCTGAGAGTTTAGACATGAATCCAACAGAATGAACACGCTTTAGGTAAAGCAACAGAAATCAACCTCTGGAGCAATAATCTGTCAAAGCTGATGAGGTCTAACAGCCAAACTGTTTCTGATTGAATATGAGAGAGACTGATAGAAATGTGGAACTGTCACATGTAATGAGTAGATGGATGGACAGATAGATAGATAGATAGATAGATAGATAGATAGATAGATAGATAGATAGATAGATAGATAGATAGATAGATAGATAGATGGATAGATGGATAGATGGATAGATGGATAGATGGATAGATGGATAGATAGGCTTTTTTTAATGTACGATTTTGTAATTATACAAAGATTTTTGGGGAATATGTTCAAGAGACTGAGAGATATTTTTTTGAATAATAAATATATTTTATTTATTTGGACCAAATTTCAAAACAATCCATCCAATGGTTGTCGAGACATTTCACCTATAACCCCAAACGCTTCTTCCATCTTTATTTATGGTAAAAGCTCGTGGTTTGGTTTCATTTACATAACTACTGGTTAGAGACATGTAAACTTTTTACTTCCGACTCGGAGGATTTCCGATTAGTCATCCAGAGCGAGAGGACGGGGGACGGACACGTTGACCTGTGATGGAAGCAGCTCTCAGTGCTGCAGCGTGATGAAGGTCACAGGATGGAGGAGAACACTTCTCCTCACGCTGCCTTTGTGGTCGCCTCCTTGAATCACGCCGTTCAGATGAGCCGGCAGGATTTTTTCATACTGCAATTTCAAAAAGCTTTTGTGTGTGTGTCTGTGTGTGTGTGTGTGTGTGTGTGTGTGTGTGTGTGTGTGTGAGGACAGTTTCCTTTTTAAAATGTGAAGGTTCACACAGTGAGTGATTTAGAACGGAAGCTATTTGTCCTGATTGGTTTGTGCAGCCGCAAAGGAAGAAGGAATTATGAACCTGTGAACGGAAGTGCATCAGTCATCTCTCTTTCTTCACACACACACAGACACACACACACACACACACACACACACACACACACACACATATATAACAATAAAACTTATCTCTTCCTCAGAACTATGACGTAGACTACTGTACAGTCATGTATCATGTAATTTAGAATATACGAATGAAATGGATTTGTTCAGTAACTCAGGTCATGAGTAATATCTGCTGATGATGTCATCATATTTCACTGATTCACACTTTTCTGCATGAGTGGTCGCATGACGTGCACATGTGAAACATGCACACGTGTGTTGCTCGTCTTCATCAAAGGCTTTTCTTCACATCACTGTGGCCATGAATACAAGTACACATCCTCAGACAGCTTTTTGAATATATTTGTCCTCAGATCAACTCCCCCCCCCCCCCCCCCCGACAGAATAATGGTGTTAATTGTTGAAGCTGTTAAATCGTTTTTTACTCTCGACCCCTCGACCCCAAACTTTATGAATGTGTGTTTGTCTGAAGCCGAAAAGAAACAGAACAGGAGCGAGACACAGAAGGATTGAGCCTTGGAACATGTGCGTGTGTAGGCAGAGTGTGTGTGTGTGTGTGTGTGTGTGTGTGTGTGTGTTTTATGTAACACTGTGTTGTCTATTCAGTGGAAGAGACTTATCTGTCCCAGGCCAGGCTGCCTCCTCCTCACATCTTATCTGGACTCTTCAGATGGAGGAAGATAAGTGGTCGTCACTCTCTTCCTCCTCCTTTACGTTCTGAGGCTTCGTCATGTGTCGTCTCCCGTATGCCTGAGTGCAAACAAATGAAGGCGCAATTAAAACTCTGTGTGTGTGTGTGTGTGTGTGTGTGTGTGTGTGTGTGCAATATTAACAAGAAGACACTGACAAAAATCCACTTGCTGTCTGTCGTCTAGCAAATATGTAAATGTGATTATTCTCATGTTAGCGTTTCAGTGCCAATTTGCATTTCCACTGTAGCTTCGGTGTTACATAACATCTCTGTCCGCACACAAACACACACACACACACACACACACACTCGCTCTATTCATCCCTTCATCATTTGTCTCCTCCTGACACACGTGGCATCATTCAGTCCAATAACCTGTCGTTTAACATTTAGATTCATGCATCATGTCGTTCGTGTTGTTCTTCTTCCTTCGCTCTATTTCTCTTTTCTCTTCAAGTTAGTTTAACATTTACCTGAAATTCTAAGATTAAAAGATTAAAATATCTATCAAATCCAAATATATATTTATATAGATTTTAGGATGTTGCTGCTGAATTCAGATTTAGCCACACTAGAAAAATAATTTTATCCGAGTAAATTGGAGGAACTGAACTTCTCACTTTGCTCAGTTGTGATTTTGAGAAAACCCTGATTTGGTCTTCAGCTGGGATGGAAGCAGGAGAATGGAAACCACATTGTGTGTAAGGAGATGATGACCTCGACCATTTGGATCATTTAAAGAATTGTTCATGCTCAGTGGACGAAGCCTTCTGGATCCACTCCTTTTTTGCAGATCTTCAGAAAGCTCCCGGATAAACACGAAACACGAGAAACGGAGCAGTACCACTGGAAGTTGTTTGGGGGCAGTGTTGCCAATAGTTTGAGTGACACGACCATAAGACACGAGGAAGACGTTTCGCTCGGACACGTGGACAAACAACAGTTTTAGCTTCTTTCTTAACGTTATCACAACCATAGATATATATATAAAGGCTAGATGTCTCGGTCAACCACGTCGAAGGTTCGCACAGGGCGGCCATCTTGCCACAGTTAGCTCGCTCACCCATAACATTGTGTTGCAGTTGTACTTACTTTTTAAATAACCATAACTTGCTCAATGTTTGGTTTGTTATAAACGTCAGAGATGTAGTTATGACACTGCATACTTATGAATAATTATGTTATTTTCTAAAAAAAAAGAATAATGTTCTATCTAGGTACAAGATTTCCCTTTTTACAAATTTACATCAAGAACTTTTTTATTTTATTTTATTGCATGATTTATTGCAAGATGGCCGCCATGTTCGGACGTTCGACTCCGTTGACATCTAGCCTTTATATATATATCTATGATCACAACCTCCTCGACATGTTTGTTGTCGTCAGAACCTCTCGAGCCTGTGCTGCCCTCTACTGGATGTGTAACTGTATAACCATGCGGATGTTAATGTTGCCTGGAGGTGTATACGCAGTGAGGCTTAATTTAATTTAGGTACAGTATATAAACATATTACACAAAGTACATAGCCGGCATTTGTGCTAGCATGTCATGCAGTGCTCGAGAGAAGTACGCAAGAAATAAAATCCACAAAAACATGAACACACAGCAGGTTCACTTCAGCTGCCTCCTCCTCCTCGTTCCAGTTAAAGTGATTTGATTTGCCAGAGCAGAGTTGACTTCTGCTCTAATGCGACAAAACTGAACTGTGTCTCAGTGAGAAGTGTTTGGGTTGAAGCCTCCAACACAAACGTTAGAGGAGCATTTAGCAAGACACCAGCAAGTATTTTGCATGTTTTACATCAGTTGTTTGATGGTTATTGTCATTTCAGCTCAGAATATAAAGACACACACGTGTTCGATTCCCTGTTGAAGGTGTGAGCATCTCTCTCCTCGTGCTCTCTGCTCATTCACGTCTCCATCTCTGCAGCCACGTCCTCCACCCAGCAGCTCTTCACCATCTCACAGATGTGCCGGGGTTGTCCTGGGAGATTTCCCCCGTGCAAACAAAAGCTCTCCTCCTCCTCATCCTCATCCCCCCCCCCACCCCCAGTCCTGCGTCTCCCTCTCTGATTCCACCCCCTCTGCCGCTCCCTCCATGCATCTCGGCTGCTCTCTCTCTCTCTCTCCCCCCCCCACCACCACCACCACCACGTTTTCACACCAATGAGCATGCCGCGTGTAGCTCCCACTCTCTGGCATCAGAAGCACGAGGCGTCTCTCCAGTGCCGAGCTGAACAGGCAGATTAATACAAACATTCTGCCAAACCCACAGAAAGGAAGGGGATCGAGGGTCCAGCAGCTCTCGCACACAGCACCGGAGTCAAGGTAAAGGATCCATATTCATTTGTCTGATGACAGGATGTTATGTCATCGTGCTGCAGGGACGATCGGGCTCTTTGTTATTCTCTGACGGCTCTGATTAATATCTGCAGCTTTGGACAGAGGCTGAATCGGTGAGAGCATCGTGATGAGGTGATTTGACTGGAAACTATAAGAAGCTGCACATGGAGCAGCGTCGTCCAGCTGAAGCATCGGCTGTTTGTTGTGAATGTTTGTGTACACTTTGTGCGTTTGCGTATTCCTGCATGCTGTCAGTGGCATTTCCTGTTCACACCTCCCAGCTGCCTGGACGCTGGGAGCTCTCAGAGCCTCAGAAGATGGAGTGGCTCTTTGAAGGCCACAAACCGTTTCCTTCAGGGTGAGGAACGTCCAAAGCTCCATCAACACACACTTCTGCAGAGTGTGGTGAAAACTTTTTCCTTTTCACCGAGGCCGTGCAGGTAGTTTCGGTTGTTTTTGAGCGGGAAGGTTTTGGGAAGAGAGACCGTGGTCCACATCCAGGCTGTTTACGTTGTGAGTGTCACTTGTTATGAGATAGAAGAACAGAAAGTCTTTAATGTCATTGTATTTTGGGAAATACAATAATATCAGTGTTTAAGTAAATGTTAAAATGTTAATTACCAGGAGCAGATGATGTAGATAATGTTCAATATGAACATTTTAGTTGGCAGCGAGCAGTTTCTTCTGTTTACCAACAAGTTGATTATGTTGTTTATTGGCATTTGTTTGATTTTTAGAAGAATTACTCAAAAAACGACTGAACTGATTTCCAGTAAGTTTTGTGGGGGGGGGCGGGGCATAACCCAAGGAAGCACGCTTTAAATGATGGGATGGATCTGGACACTGTGACTGAGCAGATCCAGCTCATGTTTCCACCGCTGTGTGTTTGATTGTAATCTATATTTTAATAACGTGTTGGTTAATAAACAACCCATCATAGTTTATTTTCTAGATATGAGTGTGGAGCAGCAGGTAATATTTGAAGAAACTTGGAGGTTTGAGCTCTAATTAGTGATATTCTAGATTTTCACTTGATTTAACATGGGGAGATTGGGCATAAACTTGGTGGATGTATGAGCATCTCTCTGGTTTTCATTGTTCTAGTTCGTTTAGAGCTCTAAGGTCCAAACCTGTAATGGTTCAATCCCACCTGTAGGAACCTTTGTTGCCTGTGCTCCCCTAAACTCCTTCCCCACAATTCTCAACTGTTAACTGTCAGGAAACAGAGGAAACAAACAAACAAAGCTAAAAGAGCAAATGATAAAATCCAGGTAGGATTAAGTTTCCTAATTATGCATTTGATTGTATATATATATATATATATATATATGGATGTAATTCTTAGGAAAGCAGGTTGGTCTTGGTTGTAATATTTCATGCAAGAGTTGATTAGAGTTAGTTAATCAGCAGAAACAGTTTACAACAGTTTCATTGAGATCAGTTTTCACTTTATGCACTTTAAATGTATGTTTCAATCATATGAGCTGCACAAACATTTACATTCACTGCTGTAATATTGACGTTTTGCAGCAGGAACCTCAGACGTGGATATTTAAAGAACCTGCATTAATAAAACCCAGATTGATCTAAAGGATAATTTCCACCGGAGGAAAGTGATAAAATGAGATTTAAAAGTTGACAAACGAGGCGAGAGGCCGGAGCAGACTAATTATGTTGTGAATCATTTCAGGAGATAATTCGTTCATTCTATTGTCACAGTGCGCGGCCGCGTTGTCACCACATGAGGTTGATTCCAGCAAGAGCAGCCGTCAGCGTGTGCGCCGGCTACATGCACATGACTACACACATGCAAATCCCACTCGACAGGCCAGGGAGTCGAGCCTGCTCTCTGCGATGCAAAATAAATCCCTGGAACAAACTGATTACATAAATGGCTAAAGGCAGGATGAGCAATGAGAGACGTTCACTCTATCTGCAGGGAGCGAGCGGCTGAAGCTGAAAGGAACAAAGCGTGTTGGCATCCCGGCCAACAGGCACGGATTAAATATGAGAACAAAGTGCAGGAGTGTTCACCTGCATCACAGGGATCGTTACACAAGGTGAGGAGGGCGACTGGATGACAATCTGCTGCACAAATATCCAGAACGACTACAAACACAACAGGAACGACAAAATTACCTCCAGATGTCCTGCACCTCCACACATCTCCATCATTAGACACGTGACCATGGACAGAAATGTTCTGATATCAACCAGATCATGTAAAAAGCATTTTATTATTCACATAACCTGAATAAGGTAATTTAGTAATTGAATTTAGACACGTGGAGAATTCAGACCTTAGTCTCATTATGGAGACATGCTTCCAACCCCTCGTGAAAGCTCTGGTGAGTCTCCAGCTGTATTCTAAAATTTGATTTGATTTGATTTGAAATAAATTTGATTGATTCTCACACGGAGAAAGAGGAGCTAATCATACAGATCATGTCAAATAAGAGTTTGGTGTTGATGTGCTGTAAACAAAAACAAAATACAAAATTCCTACATATGGGAAAGACAAACTTTAGATAAAGTTAATGTCCATAAACAGCTTAAATTACTGTTAGAACCTGCCTGATGACACATGACCCAGGTTTGAGTTGAAGCTTCTCCAAAATTACAAATAAAAAACTGAATAAGGTTCAAGGTACATCGAGAATTAAATAATTGCCGGTTGGGATTTTTTTATTCTGAATAGTAGGCAAAGTGTATGATTAGTTGATTTAATGCTCTGTGACGTATTAGAAGGAACATTTAATATAAGTTATATTCTATCAGTGACTCATGCAAACGTCATAATCAGAATAATGTCTTGTTCAGAACAAGATCATTATGTCCATGTAAACTAGGTCAATGTAGTTTCTACCCGTGGTTCAAAAAGCTCTGGGAGTGTTTCTCCTCCCGGCTGCTCTGATCTGACCGAGCTAATTAAAAACCAAAAGTCGTTCTTTCTAATTCCGAACGTCCTCTGACTGACACGAGCCCGAAACACGAAAACTCATCAGGACCAAACAGAAGCCCGTCCAGTCCCCTCGTGTCTCCTCAGGTTCTGGTCCACAGTCCACGACCTGCTCTGGTTGTATCCTCCCTCTGCAGCGTGGTGAACTCATCATGCTGAGCGACCCTGGCACTCGGAGGCTTTTAATAGTCCAGTGCAGCCGCTGACTGGCAGATGCACTTGAGTCTAATCTGACATCCTGTAGCTGTGAGTCAAACACTTGGACAAACATGGGGAAGCCTCGTTTCATCCCCCCCGCCCCCCCGCACCCCGAGCCGAGCGAGAGCGGCGGCGGCTTCAAGCAAAGTTTGGTCGTTCGTCTGATGTGAAGGCAAAGCTGCGTGAACACGCTTTCATTTTCTATTTTTATAACGTATCTAAAAATAAATCAAAGAGGAACGACGTGTACAGAGAGAAACTGTGACTCACTGATACTACACAATGAAATCCAAGATGGACGATTATGACTCATTCTTGATCGCCCCCTAGTGGCTGGCGGCAGCACAGGTCACTAGCACCTGCAGGAAACAGAGGAACAAATCATTTAGGGTGAAATGAGGATAAAAAAAAACACAGACGCTGGGACAAACAATGTAAAGTAATAACCTCCATTCTATTCTTTTGAGGATTAAAGTCTAAGCGGCTGGAGCCGGGGACCTGGACGCAGATTACGTTGATAGAAAACAAATAGAAAGCGGGGGGAGAGCCTGCAGCGGGGGGGACATTAATCCAACCACCCACAGGAGTGTCCCTTTCTGAGAGGAGAATAACATCCAGGCGTTATGTCCTGAACAGCAGCTCTGTCCCAGGTTGACCTATCAGACGACTGAAGGGAGCAGCGAGCTCAGGTGTCTCAGAGGGGACGGACGAGTTATGTCCCAGGATTCATAGCGGGGAGCATCGTTTGTGAGATAATGCGTGAGTCGATTTATTCCGTCTCCATTGTGGAACTTATATAACTGAGTGCAGAAACATCAAGATTATGCATAAAGATCCTTTTTCAATATTACAAAACTAGTAAATACAATAGAGTCAGCGCATGAAACCACATTTAAATCCACCTGATCTAGATTTTGATTTCAGTCCTCTAAATCAACCCTCTATCATGCAGTGGTAGAGAAAGTTGTAATGTCCCCGTGTCCCATCCCTCCACTGAATTCTGTGGAAATCCGTTCTAGTAGTTTTTCTGTAATCCTGCTAACAAGCAACCACATAAACAAACGATTAAACAAAACCAATGGACAGAAAAACGTAATCTTCATGGTGGAATTTAAAATCAGAGATTTGATAAAGATCACTATGGCACAAACATTTTAAAATGATGTATAATAATACTAACAATAACTCTGAATCCCTCTTTGATCCTGATTCCACAACCAAAGACTCACAACAGAATATGACATTCTTCTCATCTAGATTCTGTTGTGTTACATAAATCTAAATTTATGTAACACAAAGGTTACAGATGCAAATAGACCCATTATTTAAACATCAGTTTCTACATCAGGCTCCATCGAGTTAGACCCTTTGGTGAAAAGAGAAGCAGAGCGATGACGTCTTCCTGTCGCTCTGCAGCAATGTGACTGTTACTCACAGGTACAGGCTATTTATAGAACCTGCATCCTGAATTCATCACATGGACACACGAGTGAGATGTCATCAGCGCTGACATCTCACTCGTTACTGCATCGTTAAATATTAATACACACAAATGGATAATTAAATTCAAAACTGAAACGGCAGAAACAGAATTTGAGTGAATTAAATAAAAGGATTGGAAAGTAAAATGCACGAGGAACAAACAGTCGCCTCATGAAACCACTTTATTTGGATCTGCAGCAGATTGCACACGATCAGAAATTCCCCAAGATCCATAAATTATCCCCTGTTGATTAGATAGAAATTTGAAATGTGGAAAGCCCAACAACAGCTTATTAGACCTTATGAAATGGTTCATATAACTCTTGGTTCATACATCCGGCCCCTCATCCGGCTCAGTGTTTTTCCTGAAGCGTTTCCTGAGCCGCCCTCTACCCAACACGTCTGTTTACTGTAAACAGACGTGACCGGCGTCCTCGGGCTCCAGGAAAGTACATTAAACCATCGCTGCTCCCAGTCAGATGCTCTGTTACTGAGGCTTCTTCATCACTTTGTCTTTCTAAATATGTCGGCCCTAAGATCTGCACTGAACTCACAACGCTGTCCTGAAAGTTGCCGGAAGGGGCTTCATGTAAAAACTCAAATATCCAGTTCAGTTTACCCATCGCGTCAGTTTCCGACAGCGAGTTGCTGCCGTGTCCCGTCTGTTTCCCAGAGTTTTATAATCTCTTGTCTTGAAAACACAACGGCAGCTGAAGCTCCATCTGATGGACCATCACCACAACCTGCTCCCTGCAGGAAAAACCACGTTAGGAGGCAGAAGAAACCAAATAGGACCTGTGAGAAGGTTCCAGAGCTTCAGGAAAAACACAAGGACTCAATAAGGAAAGCTGCTGGTTTCTCTGTTAATTTTTAAGTTTCCTTGTTCAGTTGCTTGATCAGTTAACATTTTCCAGATGTGCTTTATGTGAGAAAGTCACGACTCTTTTTGGAACTTTCCTATCAGCCCCTGAGTAAAATATCTGGAAAATGTCAGAGTGAGCAAATCTTTTGTTGATGGAGGCAAAACTTAAAATAACTTGATTGTATAAATATCTCAGGGTGAAGGAAGATTATCCACACATATAGAAAACCCTGATGAAGATGTCAAATTGAAAAGATGCTGAAATTCGAGAGCTAATCTCCTGCAGTGCTCTTTATATGTGGAAGGCAAACTCCAGATCCAGTTCTGTGGACATCTCCCGAGGCTCATGTCAGAAAACAGAAGGTGATGCAGGTCATCTCCGACTCTGCAGCGGAGCCAGGACACAAATAAAACCTCCTCAGTTCTTCCCTCTGTCGCTGCTCAGGGCGGCGACACTTCAGATGCCCTGACACATTTACTCTGTGGGCAGTTGGGCTTCCTGCACAGACACACACACACACACACACACATGCACACTCACACAGTGCGAGACCACAGCGTGACTCAGGACCCAGATCTCACATGTCGGCCGGAGGACGGAGAGGGAAACGCTCGGCTCTGCCAAAACGAAATGTTGTTGTGGAAAACTCGACATCAGGCTGAATCTTAATCAGCCTGAAAACAGCTAAAAGTGGCTCTTGGATCAAAACAGTGAAAGTTAGAAGATGATTTTGACTTGAAACATTTGGAGGAGCCATCTGCTGCCACTTCAGAGTTCCCCTCGGCTGAAATCTTCTCTGGTAATTCATTTGAAGATGCTTTACATATAGTTATTTTCCCATTATGCTGATTCATTTCTTTAAGCATTATTACTTTTATTATTTTCCCAAGTAAGTTGCCCTTTAGTTAATGTCATAGTTGCATAGAATGTCAGATTTAATTGGTCTTAATTTGTTTTGTCCTTTTATTTGTGTATTTGTTATTCAGTTATTATTATTATTTGTTTCTTACATGCATCGGGCATGTCAATTAGCCGTCTTGCATATTCATATTTTGTATTTTATACTAACGTTCATTGATGTGATGTGTTCTTAAGTAAATAAATAGATAAATGTGAGTTTTAAATGATTTTATCGGCCCCTCACCGGTGTGATGTATCTCTGCAGACTCTCCCCGATGTGCTTCAACTGAACACAACCCCAAATATCAACAAATCCAACTCGACAAGTTGCTATTTTTACTTTGCACTCAGCAGAAACCAGAGCAGTAAAGTGACCTGTACAGAGGATGTTGTTCTATTAGCCCCAGACATGACCTGACAGACACACACACACACACACACACACACACACACACACACACACACGTGATCACTGTCCCTTTGCCTTGAAAGCCGATCCGTGCACGTTCAGGCACACACAGTCTAACCTCACATCTGTCAGCGACTGCATGGGCACCTGGATTTCTGCAGGAGAATAATAATCAGTTGTTGCTCCGTGTGCATCAGTCGCACATAGTTACACAAAAACCCAGTTTCATAACGAGCTGATGCTACACGTAGCTCCAGAACTGCAGGGTGTCTCCTGTCAGCCTCCAGAAATGAGGACATGGAGGCAAATCTGCAAACCTGCATTGCACCAAGTTAGGTAACATCAAAAGAGATGTGCACACACACACATTCACACACCGAAACACACACACACACTCTTCCATGATCTACATTTTGACTTCCTGCTCCTCCTGGGCACCACAGACACCGGAGTTGTGTCGGATGTTTTCTGTACTTCCAGATTCATCAGGGGCACTTGTGTGTCTCTGAGACATGAGAGTGCTGTGGCTGTTTTTAGCCTCTCTCTCCTCCAGGAGCCGGCCTCGCTGCATGGCTGAGTGGAACATGCACTGCTTCCTCCTGACTTCACGGATTTGTCAGGGGTTTTTATAAATAGCTCAGCGGCGGCACGTGTTTGCTCCACGCTGCAGACGCAGGACGGAGCCGGGGAGACGGAGATTTGTCAGGACAGAGGAGGAAGGACGGGAGACGAGGGGATGAAAGAATGAGTGTGTGTGTGTGTGGGGGGGGGTTGATTTGAACAGATGTATCGATACGTCCACGTCTCTCCTCATCAACTTCACATGGGGAAGTTCGCTTGCTCAAAAAGACGCATTCGGAAAATTACAGAATACTGTTTTGTGATTGTGGAATAAAACTGTCAGGTCCAGATACACTCAGTGAAACGTGAAGCCTCTATTGAAGTCCAGGGATTCGATGCATGAGCAATCTGTGTGAAATCACATCTAACACTTACTTATTATCACTAATCAAGCAGCCCGTGAAGTCTGGTTCCAGATGTGATGTGTGAAGGAAGACGAGATGAGAACCGTGTCTCAGTGATGAACTGGGACCGAAATCTAGACACACAAGTCACTTGTGTTTATACACATTCAGTCACCTGCAGGCTAATGACTTAGTGAACAGCAGCAGACATTCAATCAGCCTGGTTTGAGCTTCATATATATTTATATATAGAGAGAGAGGTTCGCTAAAAATAGCAACGTGTCCCGTGTGCTGTCGTCTTATATCTCATAATTCCATAAATCGAGCAAATCTCCAGAATCCTTCATCTCCTCAGCTTCACAGTTGAAACGTGTGTTTCTCACGTCCCAAGAAGGTGCAGCGCTGAATTTGGTGCAATTTGGACACGTGTTCAATATTAATAAGTGAGCAACCGACGTTCTTCAGCAGTTACGACCTTGGACGCACACAACATCGTTAATTCACGACAACAGGAGCGTTCACGACAATCACAACGACAAGTTCCAGAGAGCGACAGTCATCCGCTTTTAGAACGGTTCTCATACCGGATTTAAATTTCCCGTTCATTCTCTCCATTCTCCTCCAGCTGAGAATTGCAGGCACTTTTTCAACATTGCAATCAAAAAGTGTTTTTCTTAAAACACACTTGATATCATGAGGACTCGTGTCCCATATAACATCCTTTCACAGTCTCTCGTAGCTTGTGGACCTTGGATGGTTTCTATATTACGGCTGATAATAGATATCTCTCTATTTAGAATCCTGGGATTTAAACTTATAGAACCTATTGAGCTCGACTCTCCAGGTCGGAGCAAGTCGAGCTCCACTGAACTTTGAGTAAACAGATCAATAAACCGTCTCCTCAACTAAAAATATCTCTGCAGATAAGAGAATCTCAATCTTCTGAGAAAGTGACGACTCATCAACCAGAGGGCTGCACCTGGAGCCTGGGATTCACACAGAGGACTTGACAAGTGCTGCTCCAGTTCAGTCACATAACATCTGCTGCGTAACACGAGGGGTTTCTGGGGCAGACGGAGTCAAAGATGCATCCGAAGCAAACCTGCAAAGACTCAGAGACTCAGAGACTCAGAGACTCAGAGACTCAGAGACTCATCCACTGGAACCAATGCAAACGCTCCTCGCTGCAGAACGGGGCGAGAGAGCAGAGCAGTCTTCCATTCAAATGTTACTTAAAGTCAAAAGCATATGTTGTCTCCCTCTCTCTCACACACACACACACACACACACACACACACGTATTTAATGTGTCAGAACAACCTGTCAGAGGGAGGCTGAGGACACAAAAAGGAAATTTAAAGAGCAAATAGCTTTTTCCCGCTCGGCTAATGAACTCTACATTAAATCCAATGTTCCCAATTCAAGGTGTGAGCATCACAACAATCCACGGCTCCATCTCTGCTGAGACGACAGAGAGTGGCACTAACAGGAACACACACACGTTGTGTTACTTTACTCTAACATCACACGTCTGTCGCACAAATCCAGGAAACGTTATTGAGATTTAGAACAACTAAAAACTCATATTACAATTATTTAAATTAAAAAACACATAAAAACTATATTTAAAGGTACTTAGTTTAAAACTTTATGAAGTCAAATCTCTAAAACTTATGAGAGGTTATGAATTAACTACACTATTTTCTGCAGACCAGGTTTTCTACTGAAGACACTTGTGTTGTGTTGTGAGTAGTTGTGCTCTCAGACAGATCCTCTTATGTTTGAATGGAGCCAGGCTGGTTGTTCCATGTCCACAGCTTTTTGGCAACTGATGATCTCATTTAACTGCCAACTAGAAAGCAAATACTTATACATCTCAAATTGCCAAAATATCCCAAATACACATATTAATCTTGGTTAATGAAAACAAATTAACAATTCCCAGCTCAACTTTAGAGGAGGAAAGATGTTATTGTTTTAAAATATATTCAAACAAAGAGATAACGTGAAATCCCTGAGGTTCTTTGTGGTGGGAATGAAAAGAAACCTATATTTATCTTTATTAATAATAAAAGAGGGAATAACTCACTTGTTATACATCCTTCACTGTTCACTGCTGTGGCCCTTTCTATTTACAGAGTGAATATCTTTAACTTCACTGTATTAAGATGCTTTCCAGTATTTTATTCCCTTTAAAATAAATCCCTACTTTTACCGACCGCCTGTCCTTTACTGCTTCGTCTTTACCACCGTGGCCCATCTGGAGTGACTCATGTGTCCCAGAGGCCGAGTGCTGACAAACAGCCGCTGACAGCAGCCGGGTCCAGATGAGACTGGGACACACTGGGAGGATGAGACACCGGGACACGGCTCATTTCAGTCGGTTCAAAACTCCACCGGGAGGAAGAAGATTTTTATAGCGCCGTGTTAAAGTCAGAGGCTATAAACGAAATACATAACCAACCACTGACTGTAGATGAACATGAATGAAATGACGGCTCACCGGAAGCATCTCGATGGCCCCCTGCAGGCTGTCTGCAGTATAGGTCATGAACATGGGAAGGAGCCAAAATGGCCGAATTTGTATCCGTGATATTTTGGCTTCATTTCTGGAAAGTGGGAGGAAGCGGAGAAGCATCGTTCATCTTTGTTTACAATCTATGCAACCAACAAATACACAAACCCAACTAGCCTATAGATTTTGTATATATGCTCTACTTCAAGATGAAATTGCGTTTTTTCTCAGAGTTGTGTAGTAAATTCTGGGATGACAACAACCTGATGTTGTGAGTGAAACCGAAGGAGATGGGGCTGACTCCAGTTTTAATTCTGTTTTGAGAGATCTGAGTTTTTTTGTCCAAACTCTGCAGACTAGACTCAAACTAGAAACCCCATCAGGACCTGGGATCTGGTCTTAGGGCTGTTTGAAGCCGCCTCCTGAATGAGGCAGAGCAGAAGGTGACTCAGCGTTTTGCATATGGAGTCACACCTGTTGTCTCCGTCCAGCTCGGGCCCGTTCAGCCAGTCGGCCTTATCTCTCTGCAGAGTTTTTTTTTTTTTTTCTTCCCGATCAGTGTATTCAGTAGTTCTTCCAACAACATTTAAAAAACGTATGCATAGTCTAAACATGAAAAGGGGGGGGCAGCCAGACTACCTGAAGCCAAAACATATGATTAACCAGCTTAGCAACAGATAGAATCTGACGGCTGAGTTTAGAGTTAAATTGCTTTTTAAAGTCGGCCTTGATTCCTGCAGCAGTGTGAAGCTCTTTCCACGTCTTCTTCCAACTGCTTCTTTGTGTTTAATTCTGCAGCCTGATGGACACAACTACCCTTAAAGTGACCAACACATATGTGCACCTACACAACCAATCATAACGTGCATGCACCGCACACATTGAATGCGTGTGCAGATGTTTGTTGATGTTGAAATATTGAGAAATGTGTGTTTTTTTGTTGTTGTTGCAGGATCTGCACCATGAAGACCAGACTAGGCTGCCTGTCCAACAAGTCGGACTCCTACAGTGACTTCTCCGAGTTCCTTCCCCCCGCCCACCAAACTACTGCCAGGTGTCTGAAGTAAGTAACACACTGTGTGAGTCCTTCTGAGGTAAGTAACACACTGTGTGAGTCCTTCTATCGCACAAACGAGCAAACTGTGACACATTGAAACACACAAGATTCCATTTGACTTTCCACGTCCGAGGATTAAAGTGTTTTTAATGTACCGACAAATAAATCTATAAATCATTTGTATGCATATTACGACTTGATAGTAACTGAACAGAAATGCAGTCGAATGGTGTAAATTCCTCCTGATATTTTCGAAGTCCCCTTCTCAAATCTCAGAGATGAATGTTTGATTTTAATGACTTCTACGTATTTTTAACTGATCTGGCCGATACTTCTGCACCACTGTGATGTCACATCCCATCTAACACGCCCCCTAACAGAGCCAGTTAAAGTCAGAGTGGAGGCCGACACCTCCTTAAAGAGACAGGAGCCAGAAACTAGCGTGTACCACCCACCTGATTTTGAAGCTGTTATTTTAAGGCAAAACTGTCTTCTAAAAATTTTTTTTTTTGTATTTTAGTAATTTATTGCACTTCTGTCAATGAGCATTCCAGCAATTTGTGTTATTTGAACATTCTCATGATAAAATTTCACTGAGTTGTTGATTTTTGAGTTGAAGCTAATGTTTTGATTTGCTTGTTTTTCTAAACTTTATTCATTTCCAATATGGAGGTTGCAAATCTAACTTCCAAGAACATGTATTTATCTCCTAACATCTAAATTAGTGCAATGATTTCTATGCAAAGTAGTTTAGCCAGTCTTCCTGACATACAATCGGATCACTGACTTTATAAGTTACACCAGTTGGATTCAGAATATCTCATCTACCCCAGCACGGGGGTACATGTGTGTGTTTCCCTTTGATCTCCAACACAGTGTGTGTCCTCCCTCCATGTTTTCAGCTTCTCATACAGAACGTTAACATGTGAACAAAGATCAGCCGTTGTTCTTCTGTTCCTCTCCTCCCTCTGGAAATCACAATGACTTCACAGGCCTACAAAGCCAAACCGCTGTGAGCAGAAAATAAATCATGCATTAACCTCATCCGCCCTTTTTAATAATACAGACGGTAGCATCCTGTGTTGAAAGATGCATGGCAGCTCTGCGGTTGGTTCGAGTCTCACTCTGTCTCCCCCTCTGGCTCTCTGTCCATCAGGCTGTCCACGGACGAGGTGGTTCGGTGGTCCGAGTCCTTTGATCACCTCCTCTCTCACAAATGTAAGTGGACTACTCACAGAGGCACCATCCAGTCTCCTTCACCTGTCATACTGGTGAACTACTTGTCTGTGACCTTCCCTTTGGACCAAACACACACTGGCAGAGACTCAGTGTCACCATGTTATCACAATGTTTTAAAGACACTACTCAGACTGTGCACGGTGAGGCCCCCCCAACATCTATTCCCTCATTAAACTATAGCCGATGGTAAGTTGTCCGTTTACTCTCAGTGCACGAGGAGTGACAGAAGCTGCAGAGAACGTGACAGCAACAGATAAAAAAACACTTTCTGACTCAGAGAGGAACCAAAGGTATATTTAGAAACCGACTAGAATAGCACTCAGCACAGCACACATACCTCAGCCGAGTCCCAGAGACAGCAAACAGATGTGGGCCACTGCAGGCGGGGAGGCGGCACAAAATGGACGTGAGCCCGAAGCCGCCTCCTGAAATAGCAAATGTGGACAAACATGCTTCCCTCTCTGCAGGGTGTGATCTGGATGTGGAGCTCAAGTGGCCCGTGTGGTAGAAGGTGGATATGACAGTGTCAATCTGGACCAATGTTCAAGAAAGTTTTAAAAAGTATTCGATTGACCTCTTTTTCTAGATCAGCACCCAAATGTAACGGGTTCTTTCATGACCCGAGTCTCATCCGTGCACCAAGTTTCATGAAAATATGTCTTTTGCACGTAAAAGTACATTTTCTTGCTTTGAACTTAATCAACTTTTGTGTCAAAACAAATTGATTCAGGTATAAAAACTTATATCATACATGTTGGTGAACTTCCAACACATAAAACCATGTGATTGATGCTAGCTGAAGATTAGCCTGAATTGATAAGAGATGTTGTTTTTTCTAAAACGGTGGCTGTGGGGTAAAGTGGGACACCATGAAGCACAAGTTAAGTTTAGTCTTAACCATATTTTAGTGTAATATTACATTACATATGTTTTATTTTTAATGTCATAAACATTTTAGAAAAGCCATCATGCCAAGAAACTATACACCAGGAAGACAACCTGGGGCCAAACACCCCTCCCAGAGATGGAGAGTGCAGCCGCTGAGGTCGTGCAAGGAAAGAAGTCCTTAAGAAAAGCTGGAGGGGATAGAAATATTAATAAGACAACCCTCAAAAGATTCATAAAGAAAAAAGAGAAAGGGAAAGTAAAATCAGTAGCATGGGGTGCAGTAGCTGAGGCTGAAAACCTACAAAGCAGACAACCAGGTAATCTTTAAACTCAACAACAGGATGTTATCTAACCTAAGTGCTCGTTGCCTAATTGTCTGAAACCACCACATATTCTTCTCATCTCTTTGAAGATTTGCAGCAAATTGCAGCAGCTCCTCCATCATATCAAACCCAGGGCTCCTGGACGTCACCCGTACACACATCCTGCACTTACGTGGACATTATCTCCTTTGTCCCGGTCGGGGGAGTTGAGACGCGACATAATGGTTTCACCCATTAGAAGGAAATGAAGCTAATGTTGCTCTTTGGGAGGAAAATGCAGTTTGTTACAGAACCGAGAAGAAAAACCTCCCGAGGCGGAGGGAGCGTGATGCACCTGCGTTTCCTGTTTCAATTGACCAAGGCCTTAACGGGGTGATTTACAACAGGAACACACACACACACACACACACCCACACACACACACACACACACACACACACACACACACACACACACACACACACACACACACACACACACACACACACACTCTCTCTAACAGCAACGCAAAGGAACACAGAACTGAATGTTCTCTCGATATCGAATCCACATGGTCTTAATTTGATTCAATAAGGGATCTGATGTGTCACCTGTCGACCCGACTCAGTCGAGTGTCGACCTGTCGCTGTGTGAAGCTGACTGTGTGTTACCTCGGGGGTGTGACCTGTTCTCCACGTCTCCTTGTACCAGAACATCATGTGAAGTAGACGAGCAGCAGTGATGTGCTCTCGTTTTTATCAGAATGTGAATAAGAAGACATCTGATTTAGTTGTTCTCCACATTTCAGCTTTATTCTCAGAATGCAAAAGGATAAAAAACAATCTTCCTCCTCGTTTATTTTTATTTTCGTCCCTCATACTAACTCGTCTTCATCCCTCCGAGCTGCTGCTAATTGCCTGGAGCGATTTGCATCTGCCAGTTCATCGAGTTCCTGCTAATTTCCTTTTAATTTACCTGTAACCTACATGAGACTCTTCACAGCCTTGTTTTTCTGCCCCTGTCCTCCTCCCTCTGCCCCCCCCCCCCCCCTGCTGTCGATCAGCACCATTAGCTCTGACCTCGTTTTCACCGAGCGACCAGATAAAATTAAACCTTCGTTGAAAATGTCTGCGTTTATCAAAGAGCTCTGGTGCTGTAAGAGTCTCGTGAGAGAAGGTCTCTATCTTTCATTGTTCGTGGCACAAGCATGAAGACGTCTCATCCACTGATCTGAGGCAGTTTGCAGCAACTGAGGCTGTGAATAGAAATCTGATGAAAACTAAGCTTTGTTTATGTTATTGTCAAAATGCACATTGCAAATTTTAAATGAGGGAAATGCACTTGTTGAAAAAACTCAATGTATTTCAGTGAGTTTACTGAATGTAAACAATAAACTCTTTAAATGTATAAATATAAATCTTCAAACTTGGAAACATGATGGTTTGTGGATGTCTGGGGCTGAAGAGATGTTTAAAACCATAAAATGAAACATAGAGCATCAAACTATCAACTATCTATGGATTTGGTTTAAAATGTAAGTAAAGCATTAATTAAACCAGACCATGATCTTTTTTAAGTCAAAGAGTTCAGCTCAACATTAAATAGATTAATAATGTTCTTGTCACTACAGGATGTTGCTCTGCTAGATCAGAAGTAATGGTGGGTAGGAAATTATTATTTCACCAATAAAGTGCTTATGACTTAATACAGTATTTTAACAGTGACACCCAGTTTGTTACTGTAAATATATAAATACTCCAATAACCTCATTCTCCACCGTGTGACCTTATTCTATGGAAGTGATTTAACAGATAATTCAAATCTTCAACCGCATTATATTTCTATAGCTTGTTATTCTTTACTTCAGGAGATAGCGTTGGAAGAGAAATGCACTTTGTGTTAGTGTGTAATTGTGTTTGTGTTGTGTTGACAAGCAGTAAATTATACTTTATGGAGAAAGTTCAAGTAAACGAGAGGAAACGGTTTCAAACCTTGAGATGTCCTGGTCACTGTGACTTAATCAAAACACCAGCCTAGTGTGTGTGTGTGTGTGTTTATGTGTGTGTGTGTGCGCGCGTTGTGCAACCTGCATGTTTGTGCTCTTAGGCTCATGAGAAGGTGTTTTGCTGTGTGAGTAAGCGTGTTGAATATGCACAGATGGACCAGCCCCTCTGCTCGGCTCGGCCTAATTAGGTAAACAGCAGAAATGGGAACGCTGGAAATAACATGTCAACGTGACACAGTAGAAAAACATGCCCTTCCTTTGTGTTACCATCAGCGGGGAGTTCGCTAATCGATCACTCGTCTTGACTGATGAAGACAGAATAACAGTATCTCTGTGGGAGTATGTTGTTCTGATGTTTGTCTAGTGAACACAAGTGCCCTCTTCCCGCGCCACGGGAACAACAGTGTGTACAGACGGGGAAATATCATCATAGTACGAAGGGTATTAGCACTTATCACGTGATTACACCGGACAAGAAAAATAAGTGTTTTACGCCGGAATATCAATCATGTTGTTCTAGTGTTGTGTTGTTTTCTTTTCCTCGCTCCCTCACTCCCTCCTTCCTCCTTCCTCCTCCCTCCTTCCAGTCTGACTCACGTTGTTCTCTGCAGATGGCCTCGCCGCCTTCCGGACGTTCCTCAAGTCGGAGTTCAGTGATGAGAACATCGAGTTCTGGATGGCCTGCGAGGAGTACAAGAAGATCAAGAGCTCCACCAAGATGGTGTCCAAGGCAAACAAGATCTTCACGGAGTTCATCGACGTCCAGGCGCCAAGAGAGGTGGGCGTGTGTCGGAGGAGGAGGAGACTGAGGTTCAGTGATGCTGGGGAGAAATGATGAGATATCAGTTTGTGTATATTCAAAAAACATGAAACTATTGTGATTTTATGGTTTAATTACACTGATAATGACAGAAACCAAAATAAGGTCTAATCAGAGGAGACGGTCTCAGTCTGGAACAAATACTTTGGTTCATTTGTGTTGTGAAAACACTTTTGAAGGGTTCAGACCAATCACAGGAAATTGATCTTTCAAATAAATAATAAAAGAAGAAAAAATAGAACAGCACAAACCTTCACCAACTCAGATATCAGTGAAACATCCTCGAACTCCTCATCTCACAATATGTAATGTTCAATAAGTGCTTCTTTGGCCCATAACACAAACAATCTCAAATTTTCATCGGGATCCTTTCAGTAGATTTGTGTAATGCTGCAACTAAGAGATGAATAAACAAATAAACACCAATAAAAACATAAGTTCCTTGGCCATTATTAATTATTTATTCTGAGAATTAGATGGAAAGTTTAGTTTTGAGTTTGACCTCCAATGAAATCAAAAGCCGTAACAATAATAATGATATAATAGTGGAAATTAAACTAATTTGTTTGTCTAATTTTCACTATTTTCTATTTTAGCCTTGAGTAAAAGAAAGATAACTTGGTTGAGCTAATGTAAAATTACAATTGAGGCATCACACTACCTCCACTGCCTTTGGTTCATATGAGCACTAAAGCTCCATATTACAAAAATGTATTCAAACAAACAACCAATGGGGAAATGATTTTGTCTGACAAACTGTATTAATTAATTAATCAGTTAAACTCGCTCCACTTCCTGCCAGGTAAACATTGACTACCCGACCAGGGAGAAGACCAAGAAGAGCCTGGAGGACCCGTCCCCGAGCAGCCTCATCGAGGTCCAGGCCAAAGTCCACGGCCTCATGGAGAAGGACTCGTACCCGCGGTTCCTCCGCTCCAAGATGTACCAGGAGCTGGTGAACCGGGCCCACGCACAAGGCCAGCGGCGGTCGGTTTGAATCCCACCAACAACCACAGCTGGACAGAAAAAAAACAAAACTGGACCTATACTGTAAATCACTCATTAACCCTTTGACGTCATCTGTCAATACTGTGAATCGGCGAAGGGAGGGCGGCGACGTGCTCGACCGCTTCCTGTGTCCTCACCAGCTCCATGCATGAAGCCCCTCTAGATAAGATGTGTCCGGGTGAACTGAGCGGTCGAGGGCCGAGGGGCGGAGGAGGAGGAGCTCGATGTTTACCTCGATTTATCGCTGTATTAATGAAAATGACACGATAACGATATTTATTACAATGTATGATTTAAGTTTCGTGTGCTTTTAGTTTTTCGTAAAGGTCATAAGGTCATACAACTAGAGAGTCTTGGTACCAAAATAAGAGAAGATGTTTTTGGGCTTTTAAAATTTTCTGCTTGAAGCACAGATTAAAAAAAGGATGGATGAGGAAGTAGATTCCAATAAGTTATGTTGAAATAATAGATGTTTGAAAGCTCTTTATTTAGATTTTTTAAATAGTTTTTACTCCAATTTGTATAAAAACAATTACACATTCCAAAAGTTTACAAATATGTATTGACGTTAATTGGCATTTATTCAAAATATTAATTCATTTTGTACAATAATTGGAAATGTAATCCTGATTTAAGAACTGATTTAAGAACATGTAAGACCGGTTTGTATATTTTTCATTGCCATAGAACCAACTAACGTCCATTGAAGTATAATTATTTATATTTATTATTTAAACACTTGATTATCCTCCATCAAAAGAGTCGTACATTGATATGATGTCGTTGTTGCTCAGCCGCTGCTCCTCTCGGCTCTTTGTGGATTAGACTCCGTCGACTTCCTGTCGCGGTGGTTTGTGTTTACACCGAACAACCAAGTGACCGAAACACTTTATATCTGAAACTGTGCCAAACTAGATTGCACTTAGGTCTTGACTATAGCTAGACTATATAATCCTGTGTACTGTAATCTCTTGCAGGTATTCTGTGTGATATATATATAATGTGGAGTATTGGCCGGGGGGGGCCTCGACGTCTTTTGCTTCCAGTTCACTCAATTTGGGAAAAGAAGAACGTGAGTTATCTTTTTAAACTACTTTAATTTCTTTAAATGCACATTAAATTGAGCAATCAGTGGTTTATTAAACACTGGCTTCTGAATTTGAGTTGGCAGTGAATTGAAAAGCATAGACGGTCGACCCCCCCCCCCCCCCCCCTCATTAGAATCTGTTTCCAGCATGATGCACTTCACAGAATAGTGACTTCGATATTTTCTTCAACTTGTACAGTATGATATGAAATGACTGCAAAAAAAAAAATAACCAACCTTATATCTAGAATACGTCAGTGACATGACGCATGTGCTCCCCCCCCCCCCCACAGTATTTGCACTCCTTTCTAATAAAGCTAAGTGAAACGATTTCCCGGGGAGGTAAATGTTTTCTTTAGTGCATGTGTACCGTGAAGGCCGAGCGACATATCACCCTAATATGATGTGTTACTGTGTGTTCCACATGAATGTAACCCCCCCCCCCCCCCCCCCTCTATTAAACTGGAACTGCATCTACATTCTGTGTGCCGCTGCCTGACTCTGCCCTCATAGTACCGGACGCGTGTTAGAGCCGTGGAAACACATTCGTCCACTGATCAGACAGACGGATTAACCTTGATTCCATTTCCCCTTATGAAACAGCAATAAAACCACAGACACACACAACCCCCCCCCCTTCCGAACAGATGAGAGGCTGCAGCTCGGTCTGTGGTGATTCATCGCTGTTATGTCAGACTATCATTTTAAAATCGCAGGCAAGGGGGATAGAGCAGATATTAAAATAATGAGGGAAGGTGAACAATGGAATCAATTTAATCACTTGAGAGCAAAACAGCAGATCGTGGTCTCACACGTCACATCTGGCAGCATCAGGCCAGATGTGCAGGCAGAGCAACGATCGAGTATCGAGTCGCGTCCTCTCCCTCAGCGTTTTAATGACGGATATGAAAATGTAAACGACAGTAACGACAAGTCCACATGGCTGAGTAGAGCATGTGGAGGTGCTGTTGTGTGTTTAAAGACGCCTCAGCCGTTTGTGTTGCTTTTTCACATCCAGGGTTCATTGAGCTGGAAGGCAAACACGTGCACGAGCTCACGAGCACGTCAGCTCCTGTGCAAACCTCAGGAGAGGCCTCGTGTTTTCATCTGGACCGCGATGCAGCTGTTGAGCTCCTGAAAAAAACCTCCACCTCCTCCTTCTCAGATGAAATCAAAGCACAAGATGAGATTCATGAGATTTCTGAAACTAACATGAAGACTGCCTGGATCATATCTGCTCCTCTGTTCCCCCCCACCTCCCTCCGTGTGCTCCTCGGTATCTCTCCTCTCTCTTAATCAATAGTAAACTCAATACCCACGGTGCAACGCTGTGGCAAGAAGAGGAGGAAGAGGAGGAGGAGGAGGAGGAGGAGGACGCCTCATTTCTCCTCCTGTTCACACAAACGGGAAAAACAACAAAAACAAATTAAGAGCGTCTGATTTTCAAGAACCAAAAAAATCCAAAATCACGTTAATTGTGTTAGACACAGTCTCACATGACGGTGGTGATGTAACATGTGACTGTGAATCTCTCTCCCTGGGATTCACTGCTTATTACAAAAAATGCAGCCAGAACAATCGACAAATGATCTTTAACTTGACATTTTTGACAATATGACAATTGAGTTATTTAGAAATACTATAATGAAGTGTCAGGTGAATAAGCAGAATGCTGTCGACAGCTTTTCCTGACTATCAGCTTTGAGCGAGCAAATAAATTCCATTTTCACATCAATAAAACATCTTGGTTTTCTATAGTTTTCATTTCTGTGCATTTTAACGCCAGAATAAACCGTCCAAATATGAGAATTTGACTTATATTATCTTGATATTCTGTCTTTTTTTACATATAATACAGTTTTAATTCAGACAGGGTCAACACACGTATAAAGGTATAGTATATGTATATTACACCCTCAGATCTGTAAACCTTCATCCAGCCCTGCTCAGGTTGATCCTTACTGTCAGGCCCTGTGAATAACAGAATCTGCCATTCGCTCATATTGACAGAACTCCATGTTTGTTATGATCTCCAGGGCAGCCGGTACATTCAAGCTGTGTGTGTGTGAGATGTTGATGAGAATCAAATATCAGTCGTCCTGTTGTCTGGATGTTTCACAACCGGAACCTCTGGAGAACTAAAAAAGCCATCCAGTGGTGAGTTAATGATTACCAGTGATTTCTCCGGGGCTCAATCTACTGGAAAAGGACCAGTCACCAGTCGCTGTCATGTAACTGCTGCAGGGGCTTTTGGTGGAGGCGGCACTGTCGGCTTATTTTATTCATGACCGTGGAATCTGTTTGAGCTCGTCCAGAAAAAAAACCCTGCTCCGCTCTCATTAGTCAGCTCAGTCAGAGACACACACACACACACACACACACACACAGACACACACACTCACCTTTAAAAAGCCTTGTTATTATTCCTCTGAGTTCTGTCACTATCGGCACAATAATGAATCCACAGGGTTCGAGGGTAAAGTGACAGAACACAGAGAGAACAAGTGAAGTCAGAACAACTGATGAAGACGATGACAACATTCTTCATTCTAGTTTATAGCTCAGCTCTGTAAAATGAATCATGGAGGACTAACTGCTTCTTCTCACGATATAAACTAGAGATGTACTGTATCAATTATAGATTTTAAAGACTGTATATATATGTTAGAATGTTAAAAAGAAGAATCAGGATCTCCGGCTGATTGCAGGGACGGTGAAAACTTTCAAAAATGTTGTACTAACAAAATGAAAGTGCAAAGTATTTCTAGATGAATATCCAATGATCTCCGAAAATACATGAACATCAATAACCTTTTGCTGAAGCCACCTGTCATACTTTTTCTACCACAGCCTTGAGCTGTGAGTTATCTTCTTTATGTTCCACAGTGTTAATAAAATACACAAAGTAAACTTATTAATATAGATTGAAATCACATTTAGATTTTTTTAGTAGTGTATTAATGTACATCCGACTTCTAAAGCTCTTGAAAAGTTTCTATTGGATTTTACAAGTTCTCTTTCTGTTCCTTTGTGGGTCAGTCCACCACTGAGTTTACAACTGGGACCATACTACCACCGACTACTGGTATTACTCTGTTTATCACCACACTTACAATCTGTGCACTTTCTGCTTTCAGTCAAATTATGATTCTGGAATTCCACAGAAGATTAAACTGCACAAACTGAGTCTGAAGATTCAACAAGTTCCTTTGTTTGCTTTCAGAGATATTTCTAAATATTTTCTAATTGATTTTAGATTCTGCAGCTTCGAACCCACAGACATGAAATCAAAAGAAGAAGTCCTGGTCTGATGTTTGATTATTAACTAGTGTAAAAAACCTCAGAATGAAAATGAGAGAAATAAAGTCACAGATTATAACTTTGAAGAACAGTTTGCATGTTGCCGGCTCGGCTGACCCTCTGTGGACACCGTCCCCCGGGACGAGTTACACATCGTGGTGTTGAAGTGGGAGCACACTCCGGTGGTTATTGTTTAACAGCCACGGTGAGCATCTGGGCCGGGCCCCCGCGGCAGCTTGCTCCCCCCCCCCCCGCCCCCCCCCCGCTCCCCAGAGGACCATCAGACAGATGAGCAGCCTGAGGCTCCAGCGAGACGCAGAGAGACATGTCCCCAAGGACACCCAGCCCGACCAGGTCACAACCGTCCAGGAACAAAGTCCAGAACTCTTTGTCCAAGTTGAGATTAAAGCGTTTATCTGCATGGATCCATGATATATAAATATTTCTCAAACCATCTGGGAAATGTGTTTAACCCAATAATATCAATTAAAAAAACTAATACATATATATATATATATATATATATACATTTTTAATATATAAAGTTAGAAATTGTTGGATGGCTTAAGGTAAGATTTCAAGTTCCTAAGCAAAAACTAAATCACCATGAAACATTAATGAAATATGTATAAATTTCCTTATCTAGATTTCAACATAAGATTGATTATGGGTAATGATTGGACAATGATCTGTATACTTGTAATAATTGTTATGTTCAAGGTCATAAACCTGCAGATAACTTTTGTGTTTCCGAAGAATGAAATCCTATTATTCCAGATTGATAGAGTTCTGTGAAAGCAAACGATAAACCTCATATGCAAGATACCGACCGACAAGTGTCTTTATATTAAATCCAATCAAACGGGGGAATATCCAGTATTAGATCAGTTAATAATTCACATCAGAGCCCAAACGAGCTAAATCAACATCTCTTTCTTATCTGGTGCAGAACCAGTGACAAACAGTTCCCAGCAGTTCATCCTTCTCCCTCGGTGTTTCCGCTCATTCATTGAAACTCCTCTCTGCACTGAGTCACCGCTGTGAAAGACCTTCAGAGAAAAAAAAACCCAAAAGAAAGAAGGAAAACAAACAAGCCGCTGATCTGCCGAGAACCATTACGGGAACTTCCTGTGGCCTCGAACCTGCGGCGAGGGGTTCAGACTTTTCTCTTCTGCTTCTCCTCGAGCTCGTTCACAAACAAACAGGTGGAGGGGAAACACCGAGGCTGCAGGAAGCTGGTGCACACATGCATCAAGCAGAACCCCGGCAGTTCCCCACACCAAAGAGACGTGAGCAGCTGCTCGTCGTGTTCGCTCTGGAGGGTGGAAGTGATTCTCAATGGGCATCGAGTAAAACCTAACAGCTGGTTGATTCCTCATGTGGAAACAGAGGAGTGAATGTTCTTCACTCTGCAGCACGAGCAGAGTGAATCGTCCTCCGGAGCTCCATAAGCCTTTTCACTTTGTGTGTTCATCATCAGTAGAAACGACAATGAGCAAGATGCTCTCACTGTTTGAGACAGTTTGCTCTTCAGCTGAGGTTTGACGCAGATTCTGACTCAGTGCTGAGGCTCCATCGATCGAGATGAGTGAACAGGATCATGTGACAAGACTTCGAGCTGAAGAGTGACTCACTTTAAACTATAATGAAACTAGATCCCAGTGTAACACATCGATATATCACTTTTATGAGGGTTAAGAGCTTTTTTGGGGGAAATGTGTTAGAGAAGGTTGGTTTCAACTGATGCCTTTGAATTATATTGCCGTCATTAATGGCTGACAGTGGATACGATGACAGTATTTTTAGTTGTGTATAACAAACAACTAGTGGGAATTCAAATGTCACTTCCTGTGGAATATAAAAGTCGTAGCTTTAACTTTTTACCTAATTTCTCTGTGAAAACATCCACGTTAGATTGTCCCTGAAGCCGCTTTCCCTTTGCAGCTGGATTAAACATCTGTCGGCAATCGTGTTTGGAACATGGTGAATGATAAAAATTCACCATTCAAGTTCACCAAAATATTGCAAGAAATGTCCAAACATAATGCAAAGGAATGGAATCAAAATCCTCAAAGACATTCCTGCCTTGACTCCTCTGGGATCAGTAGACAAGAGACGCACACTTGACTAATTGAGTCAGTTTCAAAGCTAGTTTTCACAAATGGCGATTGTTCCCCGAGCTGTTTTTTTCACCCGGGGGGGATCACGAGGCGGAGGAGCCACTGTGCATTACTAGATTAAATCTGTGGCTGCGTGGATCCTGGCTCCTGGGCCTCAGGCTGGAGCTGGAGCTGGAGCCGGAGCCGGCCTCAGACATCGAGGTTTCAAGAGAGGACGATGGATGAGTGGTGCCGGTGCTCGTTCTCATTAGAGAGACGATAGAAGAATTAGTGGATTGTGTTCGATTCAGCTCACTGTCGTTATAAATCCACCTCCAGGGAGCTGGACACTGACCTCATTTAATTGAAACTTAGAGGAAGGTTGGGATAGGACCTTAAGAATATTAATATCAACTAATGGTAAATCGATAGAGTTAGTCAGCTGCGATTCACAAATCTCATGTTTCACAGATTTCACTTTACTGACCTTTGAACTTTAACTAGTTTTGAGCAGCACATGTGTTTGAATCTTGGAAAATATCACCTGAAGTAACCAGCAAACTGAAAATGGGTTCGTACTCGAGAGCATTTCTTTTGACTGATTCCCATGTGAGACGAGGACGGTGCTAATAGGAGTAGTTTCTAAATCTGGGTCCTGCTCCTGCTCTCAGCTCGTTGACCTACTTTCTGTGTTAATGGAAAGCTCTCCACCAATGAAGGAGAGACGGCCAGTAACAGGCTCCCAGCAGGGTGTCACCTGTCTTCAGATCACCTTCTCTCATAACCTGGATGTGATCTGTGTGTCCCGAGCTGCTCCGCTTCCAGGGGGACAAAAAACTGAGGGATCAGGGACCAGAGCTGATATTATTTGTCATTTTCTCTTTGTTGACAAGTCCTTGAGGAGGTGCATCATAACAGAGTGAAAGGAGTACAGCTGAGAGGAAGATGAGCTTCTCTCTCCATCGCAGCTGAGCCCGAATGAAACTGAAAGGTCGACGGCGGAGGAGAGAAAAGGCAGTTCAGGTAGTTTGAGGTGAAATGTAAATAACAATTTGAATGAGATGATAATCAGAGGGTGAGTGAGGCCCTGAGACCTGAGTGTCCTGAAGGGGCCTGAGCCTGCATTCTGAAGAGAGGACGAAGGAGCAGGACGTGACCTTTAGTTTGAAAGGTCACCGACAGGTAGATGTCTCACCGGGTTCATCAGGGTTCTCTGGGCCACTGTTCAATATTCTGCCTCCACACAACCAGGATAACTCGTTGATTTCTCTCTGTTCTGAGCACAAAGGACATTTTGAGGCTTCAAGCTAAAACAATTACGAGGATTTCATACGAGAAAAAAACATCGTGAGTTTCGGACACAGAGTCTCTGAACTGGATTTATTCTTTTCAGGTTATTGATACGTGAGAGATCTCAGTTTGTACGTTTTAGAAACAGGTTTAATTCAATCAATCAAGTGTGTATTGCTGCTTTTACACCTTTTGGATTATCTGCTTGCAAAGACGTGCAATTCTTCTTCATATTAATAATAAAAATGATAATAATAATGTCTATAAACCTCACTTAAACTGAAGAAAAAGATGACATAGACACACTGTGTTGATCCCTCTTCTCTCTGACCGAACACACTTCAGAAGTCCTCGAGCTTGTTCTATTAAATCTTGACCCAGTTAAAACTATAATAATAAAAAACTAGACGACAGTGATGAGCTGTAAACCTCAGCCCTGCATTAATTTAACACCCGTGAAGGTCAGACCTTTTCTGGAAATGTTGCTGATTTAACTTGATGTGATGACTTCTGGAGTGTGAAGTTAATTTGTGTTAAGGTCAGTGATTCTCAGGAAATGTTTTATTTTGAATTACACAGCCCAGTTTGAAACGGACAGCTGCCTGTAGAGTTTTATAAAGAGTTTGTAGCCTTGACACAATTTCTCTTTAAAAAAAACAACAACAACGAGGCCACAAACATCCCAACCCAACATGTTCAAAATGTTCATATATATATATATGACAGAATGTGCAAAAGCTTGGATCCAATTCTGTGGTTATGCTCTGAAGGTCATTTCTGAAAACGGCTTCAGCCAACAGCAGGTCAAGGACAGTGGAGCTGAGGGCAGTGCTGTAAAAAAAACTATACATAGGTCCGACTGCCCCTTGTTACCACTCACTCCTGTGAATATCTTAAAGTATATTAACCTCAGACTCTTTCTATTATCGAATTCTAAGCAAAGACACGTGAGATGATTCCAGGAAAAAAACAAAACCTTGACTGTACCACAAACACAGAGTTCACCAGACGGTCTGTTCCAGTGAAAACTATACGTTAATCACTTTTTACAGTGTAATCGCAGGACGGCACGGTGGCGCAGCGGTTACCGACATCGCCTCACAACAAGAGGCTTCTGTTGTTGACAGTTCAAAACAGCCTGTAGGTTGAATGTGATGGTTGTTTGTCTCCATGTGGTTTTTACACATGAGGCTATTCCCAGAAAATAGAAAAACACATCATGCATACAACCAGATACTGAGAGAATCACAGCTCCGTCAGTGTGATGCTGGAAACTATAGAGCGAAGTTCATCACAATCATTTTCTCTGAGAAGTTTTATAACGGCAGATTTATCAGAAACAGCTGCTGTTGGTTTCTATACGAATATAATAAAAATGATTATTTGTCCCCTGTGTTATGAGCTCAGGTTTCATGAGTCCAGCTTCGAGGACGCCCGGATCCCCACAGGCTCCAGATGTTTGCTCTCCTCCTCTTTCATTCTCTGGTTCCCGGCTGTCCTCGGCCATTGAGAGCCACGCAAGAGCTCTGACATCACAGAGTGAGTGTACCCCCCCCCCCAAGGCCGCTCGGGCAAACCTTTGTTCTTTTCCCGGCAGCCGGCGGTGTTATTAAATCCTCGGCAGCACGGTGGCTGTGGACAGGTTTCAGTAAATCCCTGAGCAGTCGTCCACTCGGCGTGACTCAAACTCATCAGTGATTGTTAATCGCTCACGTATTAAAGCCGGGCGCCCTTTGGACTTAATTGTTTCAAGGCTAATTTGTTCGCTTGTGATTTTGTTAATTAAACCCTCCAGAACAAAGCGTATGAATATTACTGATATATGGAAGTTTTTCAGATCTTCCAACCTTCTGGGGGTTTGGGCTCGTGACGCAGCTCGTTCATCTCGATGGAAGGTGAAGAAAGGATCGTGATGATTAAAGGGACAGAGTGAGAGAGTCGTTCATCAGGAGAACACACGACTTGATTGAGTATTTTAAACAAATGACCGAAGCCATTATTCTCCTGGTGATCTCGTTTATATCTTCTTTATATCTTCTTTATATCCACTCTATTCTTTTTTCTAATCCGATCCCATGAAAAGACCCGACATCCACACAGAGTCTGAGGATCTGTTATCTGGGATCCACGTTCCTTTATTTAACGATTAACATGAGAAGTGAAGAGATTCAATCGCACCACGTTGCTACTGTGAATATCAATTATCACCTAATCAGCCTCTGGCCACACTCAGATGTCACATGAGGACACAATTCAAGTATTATCTGTTGGAACCAGAAAAAAAACTGAAATACCGACTAAGGAATTCCTGGTTTGAGGATTTCAATTTCATTTTTTGAGATAATAAGTCAGATCTATTTATTATAGCAGGTTAAAAACAACAGGAGTTCAGCCCAAGTGCTATAGAAACATGTGAAAGCAAAAAAAGACACACAAGAGAAAAGTAAATATGACATTAACAGAATCAATGGCGCTTCTTGATTAATGAGCTGCTTCAGATTTGTTCCACACTCATAAAAAAACATTACACAACATTATTATTGAATCTCTGTAGTAGATGTAGATGTTTATAATTGTTTGTGTTGATTCAAGATGTTAAGTTCTGACTTTCTGTAAAAACAATATTGATTTTCTTTAAATAAAGCAAACGAATGATGATCAACGATTTTGTAAAAGTAGCAAAGACTTCAATTAAAGTTTCCTTTTGTAAATTTGCCTTTAAAATATCTGGATTTTATTTGCAACCTTTCACCTTTTTTCACACCTCACATGAGTTGTTTGTTTGATCTTAACATGAAGATTAAATATGATTTAAAAACACATCAGAGAAACTATTTTCTTTGTTGTTTTCCTGACACTGACTCTCTCTGTGTTCACAAAGGAGACAAACAATTCCTGACGTCCTTTCGGTGAATCTCCATCTTTGTGTCGTCAGTTCGCTTTGAGGAGACTTGAACTAAACATCTCTTCTTGGTTTTTAAACCCTTCGACACGTGGACTAACTTTCTTCATCAGCGAGTGAAGTGAAGTGGCCATAGAGCGACTTGTTTTCATCTATCACACAAACACTGTCGGCTTTCAGTTCCTTGAATCACACGCGGCTGCAACACAGAGTTTCCTCTGTCGTTGGGGAGAAAGTGGCCGCGGGTCCTTTACTGCTCTAATTCCTGTGTCGGCTCCGGTGGCTCAAGGTTTTTTTGTTGCAGCTCTGAAAGTGGAAAACAACAAATTTACAAACAACAACAGCAAAAAAAAAAACTGATATGATAGATTGTTTCTTTAATCGAGTGACTTTTGGATCAGGTGAGAGCTGGAGGCGTCCGTGGAGACGTGTTAAAGACTCGTTATCGTTCTTCAGTCTGATCGTCCACTCGCCCTCTAATCTTCACTATGTCAAACAAATCATAACCCGCAGCTCGCCATGTGGGAAGCGCCCCCCCCCCCACCTCGGCTTTATTGTGAGGAGCAGTGTGCGTCCAGCGTGCTTACAGTAATGTAATTAAACTAAGTGGACGAGGCGTTTCCTTCCCATCATCCCCTGGAGTGAGCGGCTTTATCAGCATCAGCTCCAGTCGTCTATTATGAAAAGCAGGAATATCCCAGAGCAGATGACAACACGGACTGGGGCTGTGTATAGATATATAGATATATTTGTATACTTGACAGTACCAATACTTTTTGCTTAAAATCAAAACAAAAAACGATGATCCACAATAAGAGCGACTTTACAGTTTCAAGGATACTTCACTTAAATATACAAATATAAATATAAGCATATTTACAAAACAAAAAGAACCCAGCTCCTCTAATTAAACACTAGATATCATATGTAAGAGCTTAATACAGTACATTATTCCACCTCCAAATTTATCATAAATCATTTTTTATATTAGATTATACACACACTGAGGTTGTAAGACAATTTGAGTCTAAATAAAACTCTGAATGTGACGATTAAATGACAATAAAAGACAAACATGTCCGATGAAAATAGTTTGATTTACATTCACTGATGTAACAGTGTATAAATAACCACTGAGTACCTCAGCCCACATGCACTAACCACTGAAAACTGTATTTATACATACACACACAGTCAATAAAAATCTATTTTATACACTCACGTGTATAATTAACTTGTTTTGAAAGAGAAGCATGAAAACAAATCACTGAAAAAACACTTCCTTTCTGTTAGAGTGTTCAGGGACATGCTGGAAAAAGGCCGGTGGCTTTTATCACTTTACAGTAATTTCTCCTTCTCGTCCTCCCTCATGCTCTCTCTCCATCATCCATCCCCCCCCCCCCCTCCCCCCTCTCCTCCCTTCCTGCCTTGTGATTGGCTGAGCCGGCTGATGACACATCGGAGGGGAGGGGAGGCAGGACTATAAAAGCTCTGCGTCTGACACTGAGCAGCCACAGACAGAATCTCTCTCCCTGCTGAGCCCTGAACAGGATATTTAACCCTCCAGCCGGCTCATCACTCCCCCCCCGATACACCAGCTCCACCAGCTCCAGCCTGCGACTATGTGCAAAGGACTAACATCGCTGCCGACCTGCTGCTTGGAAAGGTACTTGAAGCCCCTCACATGGAGGATGGATGGATTTACAGGATACGACACAGATGCTGCTGCTGCTGCTGCTGCTGCTTTAGTTTCCTGATGTTCTTGTGTGAAGCGTTTGGAAAGCGAGAGGAGACAGAAAGTCAGTGTTAAAGCTGCAGCAGATTCAGTGGGAGCTTGCCTGCGATGCACCAGGCAGCAGCAGCAGCAGAGGATGAGTCAGTGTGTGTTTGCAACCCAAGGTCTTGTGCAACATTCATCCTAACCTGTTTTCTTTTCCCCTCTCAGAGCCAAGGAGCTGAGAGCGAGGCTGGGAAACGTTCTGCTGAAACCCAACTGGAATCTCTCCTGCTGCAAGATAGGGAAAAACAAGTAAGCCCCTCACAATTACATATATTATACTCTCTATACCCACTCTATTAGTCCCTGTGTATGATTTGAAAATCCAAATAAATCTAATGAGGCTTCTTCTCTTCTCAGGCCGACACTGGAGGAATGCATCAGGTGGAAGGAATCGTTTGAAAAACTCATATCCAGCAAATGTAAGTAAACATTTAGATTTGTGTGTATTTTATGACACCTGCGTCTCCTACACACACAGAGACGTGTGCAGCCCTGTGGGGACCCTGATGTGCTCAATGTTAATTAAATGTCCCCTCTTCCCTCAGATGGACTTTGTGCCTTCACATCCTTCCTGGTGTCGGAGTTCAGCGAGGAGAACATCGCCTTCTACTTTGCCTGCGAGGATTACAGGAGCACCAAGTCTGTCGCCAAACTGTCGGCCAAAGCCCAGAGAGTCTATGACGAGTTCATCGGCAGTGACGCTCCCAGAGAGGTAAGAATACCCCCCTCCCCCAAAGGAGTTATGAATCTGAATCTGACACGATAAGGCCCCAAAGAACATGGTTTCTTCTGCACAAAAACTAACGTGGTTCCTTCCTGCTCCTCTCTCCAGGTTAACATCGACCACGAGACCCGTGACATCACCAAAGCCAACATGCTGGTGCCCTCGCCCTCTTGCTTCGACATGGCCCAGCACAAGATCTACATGCTCATGGCCAAAGACTGCTACCCTCGCTTCCTGCGCTCCCCGTCCTACAGGGATCTGGTGTGCCAAGCCAAGCCCAAGGCCGCCAAGCAGCCGCTGCAGGAGAAGGCGGCGTGAAGGAGAACCTCCCGTGAAGAAGAAGATTCGATGAAGGATTGTTAGTTGGTCGCCTTACGAGGGTCGAGCAGGCAAGCGAGGCGTGTTGGGTGCTGCACCGTGAAGCCGGACGCTGAAGCTGAGGCGCAGGTCGTCGTGAGAGCAGCGGCGGATTCTGCAGATGTCACCTCTCCGTGAAGACGAGGACGGAGGAGGACGGGGGAAACAGTTCAAGATGGAGGCTGAGGCCTTCAATCAGACTGTGGGTGTGAAAACGGAGGAAGTCTGGAGACTCAAAGTCGAGAGACAGAGACAGAATCAAACAGGAGAAGTGGGAAAACGCACTTGCACTAACACAAAAGTTGTGCGGTTGTGATGTGCAATGTCCTTCTGTCCAACTCATCCTGTCTGTGAACAGGCACGTGGGGTTCTTCATGAACTTGTATTTATTTGCTTGAAATATCTCTGTTGCATTTTAAACAAGCAATGATAGAAAAAAGAAATGTGCAATTTAATTTATAATACTTCTGCTATTTATATCACTGTCCTGTTATCTATTTTGTTTTTTTTACCTACCAGCAAATAAACTAAAGTATTTGAAGAAAACAGTGGAAGAAGTTGTTTTGTTTATTGAATAAACCGGTTGAAGATTTATTATTATACCTCATTTATTGACACACAGCAGCAGGAGCATCACATGAAAACACAGGCCCAGGTGAGACTCGCCCCTGTAGCTGTGCAAATACCACCCAGCATCTGCGTGTTTAATTATTCACCTCCCCTGATATGAAAGTGCCTGTGATGTATTTGCTCTGCGGCCTGAGAGGCGTTGTGTTGTTCACCAAGGAGACCGGCTCATAAAGAGCTCAGACCCTTTGTCTCCTCTCGTGTGAATGAGAAAGAGCTTTTCTCGAGCAAACAGGAAGTTGATGTGACAGCATTAACGTAATAGGCCGAGCAATAAAACTTTATTATCGCATCGGCAACTGTTTGCACTCGCCATCGACTTCAGGTAATAAACGAGCATGACCACGGGAGGAAAACACACACAACAGAGGGAGAATACACACAACAGAGGGACGACACAAAGCTCGCGGTTATGTAATATTGATGGCAGAGATAGTGGCGTCTGTGTAATTTGTTCTCATTAACATGTTAAACGCCGCGGTTTGGATTGCTCGGGTTAGAGTGCAGAGGACAGACCGGGGCTGAATGTCTGCTTTGTGTATTCAGATGTGATCAGAGGAGAGTGGAGCCAGTGTCAGGTGTTCCTCGGGCCCGATGCATATAAATAGATATAAATAATGCTGCCTCTCTCTCCATAGTAACCCCCCGGCTTTCATTTCAATCAAGATGGAGCAGAGCGTTGACCATCTGTGGACGGGAGCAGGGAACATGTGACAGTCGGGAGGTTTGATTTTCACAGCTCGAGGAGGAAGGACACACAACTTCAAATGTTACTTGGTTGAGTTCCACTCGTGTAGTGAAGTTGTTGAGCCTCTGTTGCCCGAGCTGAGTGCTGAGTCTGACAGTATCTAGGTTTATGGATCAAAACATGTTGTTAGAGGTTGATGTGTGTTTTCCACCTGTTCACTGAGGTGGAAGGATGAGAGCTATAAAGATGGCAGATGCCGATCTGGACAAACAGCTTCTCAGAGAATGATTAATGGATCTCCAGGCCTATAGTTCGAGGAACGAAATCTATGATTCTGAATTTTACGGAACTAATGGGCCTTGAGGGAAATATATGTCCTTCACTAATACTGTTGTCTATCATGGGGGGGGGGGAGGATGGTCACCAGTATATTGCAGGGCCGATCCAAACCCATATTCTATGTGTTTGGAATTGGAGAGAGAACCCACACGGACACGGGGGGACTTGCAAATTCCACACAGGAAGAGCCCGGCTGGGATTCGAACCCTACCCACTGCATAGATACTTGGTGGTGTTGGTGGAAATCAAGGGCGATGGTTTGTGGTTCCTCCGTCCACCAGCTGCACTGATGTGTCAGATTCCACCATCCTTCACCTCCTTTATGGATGAAATATGATGAAGCTTTGTTAAAGATGCCAAAATCTGATTTTATGGAACAATGTCATTGGGTTGAGATGCTTCTTCGTGTTTTACTGTTTTTATTCTGCGTAATCTGTCCATGATTAAATATGAAAACGTCCAGAATCATTTCCAGACTCACCACCTCCACCTCCACATGTCTCAACCCAGAGCAAGATAACAGCACAGCAGCATGTCATTAGGGGAATGTTTTGATTGGTACTTTGATAATTGCATGATCACTGCAAAGCGTTGATGTGAAAGTGTGTGTGTGTGTGTGTGTGTGTGTGTGTGTGTGTGTTTGTCTGTGTGTGTCTGTGTGTGTGTTTGCAAATTCTGAGAAACTTCTTTGTTAACTGGGACCGGATCAGTCTCGGTTTACAGTTATGGAAAAACTCCTTTTTAACAAAGAAAAACAAAAGTTTGTTGGAAATTCAAAGTCAAAGACCTCAAATCCGTCATCACTGCCTCTTCTGTGTTTCCAAAGAAAATCATAAAACCTATAGTTCACGTCAGGGCTGAAGGTTTTGTTCATATTTGGTTCTCATCCCCGAGGATTCCTGCCACCTCGCGACTTCAGTGGAAGAGAGCTGAATGGAAAAAATGTGATGCTCAGCCCGACAGCAGCGTCCCCTTCCAGCTTTCCCTGGAACTGCTCTTCCCTGAAGATCCAGTGAGACAACACGGAAATAGACATCAATATTGAAATATGAGTGAAACACTTGTTGCTGTGTGTTGTGTGTGGGGTTGTGTTTTCTAACAAGTCAGATATTGTTAAACATTTGTTTCATCCACATGTGGTTGTTGCCAATGGATGCGAGGGACAATGAGACAAGTGTGTAATTATTAGTTATGATCATGAAGTGGCAGCGGATGCTCAGCTGACCCCCCCCCCCCCCCCCCCCCCCCCCCCCCCGCGCTCCTCAGGGTGTGATGTTTCAGGACACTTAAGGTTTTTTAAACAACCACTTCCTTTTTTCTTTTTCAAGCTTCAGACACGGTTATTAGGTTTTTAACCACTTCACATTTCACACGTCTGTTTTTAGAGATAAAAAAAAAGCTACTTTCTGGACTGACAGACATTCTTAATAAGATTTACATTCATCATAAACACATAATGTATAAAGTCATGATTGTTTTGTTTATTGTTATTTATTTTAAACTTTGTATTTCTGGGCCTGTGTGTGAAACTCTTGTGAAGTTACACCGACATCTAGTGGTTGGTTTGTTGGAAGTAGATTTGTTTTATAAACCACTGAATCCAAATCTGGGATTTTATGAAACAAATTGAGTGAAATGAAAGAGAAACCAAACAAATATAGAATAAAACGCAAAAAATACTCAATAAATACTTTATGGTTTCACCTTTAGTTCCAAATGAACCAATTCAAGAACAAACATACTTTCCCCTTTTCTTTTTCCAACTAAGTTTTCAACGACACACACATTTTGTTCCATAAAGTCATCAGACTCAGACAGAGTGTGTTTGTTCATTGTTACTTTATTTATTTAAATTTCTTATTTAAACTTTGCTCTAGTTAAACTTCACAAGTTATTCTCACAAAGTTACACTGACATCCAGTGGTTGAATCAATAACTACACCTGACAGTGTTTCCAAAGTTGAAAATGACTGATAATAAGAGAAACAAATACAAATTATTAGATTATAAGATACTTGTAAAAACATTTAGGTTTAAAATCAATTATTTACATCACCTAGACACTTGCCATATTAAGGTAGAGACTTAACAACGTTATAGGGGAACAGAACATTTTCCACATCGATTAGAATAAAGACACTTTCTTCAGTCCCTCTTTGTTATAATAAGTGGAAGAGAATTGTAAAAAACAACAACACACAAGAAGTAAACAACGTGACGACACACACTGAACACAACAACAGATCTCATATACAGTAAATGGAGTTTATATAGTATATATCCAAGCAGTAGGGGGCAGCCTCAGGCTATGGATGAACCTGGGAGTCGTCCCTCGTCCTGTTTCTCTAACAACCTGAACTATAGCTCATCACTGACGTCACAGACACGTCACATTAAATTGATCCAGATCTGAATTAAGGGACGGACACTAAATGATGTGAATTCTCAAACATGAAACAGAGAAAAATATGTCAATCGACTAAAAAACCCTCCTTCTCTTTCTTCAGATGAAATGTTGAAGAAGAAAAACATATCTCATTTTACACTTTCATCGTTAATAGTTAACAGAGGGTCGGGACCTCCCAGAAAGGGTCGTCATCACATGTGGCCGAACTAAAACCCTGTGACCTTTAACGTTAAAATAAAAGCAGAAATCACAAAGTGTTCCTCATTTGTCTTTTCAGGATGAAGAACAATCCCCTTAAGATATGAAGAAGACCCAATGTGCACATTCCTCTGTGTGTCCCCCAGGACCCAACATCTGCATGATTCCAACATCTTCTTTGTGTTGTTCTTTAAGTTGTCGAGACGCTGGAGGAGGAGGAGGAGGAGGAGGAGGAGGATGAAGAGGAGCAGGAGCAGGCCTGGAGTACAAGAGAAGACGAGGTGCAGGAGCAGAGGAGAAGGATGGAGGAGAGGGTTCAGGATGGAGATATCAGATGAGTGGGTGAGACGAGCGGGAGCGCGGAGGAGGGAGTGAAACAACAATGTGGTATTTCACTCTCAGCGTGGGAAATCTCCGCGTGTGGGTCCCCAGTGAGAAGAGAAAACTGTGACTCCGTGTTCCTCCGGGTTCACATCCTCTGTCCGCTCAGGATCATATTTTAAAATAAAGCTTCACATGCTTGAAAGTCTGTTTCATCTTTGATTTGTCCTTGTTAAAACGTCATTTACAATCATACATTCAATTGTAAGAGTCATGATGTGAGTGGGATCTTGATTTTTACTTCCCATCATTCATTCTGCCTCAGATTCCCTCGTTTGACATGTGCCTGCTCTTATTTATTTTGTTATCAGTCCTTATTTCAACATGAAAATGAAATAAAACCAGTGATTCTCTATTTTTAATATTTAGGGGTGGAAACCTGCATCTACTTAATCACCAGGTCCCTCATCAGAGTGAGTTAAAAGTCATTTAGGCCCAGAATTCTCAGATGAGGTGTAATTATCTCACATTTGCCCAAAAAGCCAAACGGAAATTAATCCCATTAATCATCTTGTGACATCACTGATTTATCTTATGACCCTTAAATAAAATATAAAACACCTTAAACTGCTACTACAATATTTGTCCTATGCACTGATGCCTCAGTCACAGTTTTTATATTTTATTAGTCGTATTCTGATTATACTTTTGTGTTTTTTCCTCATAACACAGCAAATGTACACAATTAAATTGAATGAGAGGAAATATAAGATAGTCGAGGGAATATTTCCGTAATAACAGTAAAGTGGAAAGAGGGAAACAAAAGAAAACATCTCATTAAAATATCTATAAAACATTCTGTCACAACAAACATCCACTGACGCAACCTGTGACGCAGCCATAGTACTGGTGAGTACTGGTCATGACGTCCCCATGTTGACGGGCGTACTGGTTTTAAGAGTCGTCACCAGTCCGACCTTCACATCTCGTCTTCTCCAGAAAACACGTTGTTCTTTCTGCAGCCTCCACACTGACATCACAGTGAACTCCCTCTTTGTTGTGTTGTTCTGTGTGTTTTTCACGGCCATCCCTCATCTCCCTCTGGATCTCCAGCCACATCTGTCAGATCCAATCACACGTGAGTTTCCAGAAAACCAGTGTTGACATGTCTCTGCCGTGGAAGCAGGAAGAATTGAGTCCAGATGTTTGAACAGAAACCGAATCTTACGACACAAAAAACTCTCCTGGACCGTGTTCGCTCATATTTCTCAAGTTTACTCCAGCGTGTCTCATTCCTTTGTTCTCTGTGAATCGAGAGCCAAGTATTAAAACTCAGATGTGATCCAGGTCGGTCACTGTTTACACGAGGGAATGATCAGGGATAAGAGTCCGAGGTGGAATGAGGCCAGAACGTTAATGAAATGAGAGTTTTTTTATCTTTTGTTACAGCCTAAAAAATGCAGAGTTGTATAACGTGTAACAACTTTATTAGTCACTTTTGTTATTTGTGCTTTTGTTTATACGGGGAAATGATTGGTTGTTATTGCAGTGAAGCTCTTTACAGGTGCTCTGCTGTTTTATAAATCCTCTATGCTCCTGCTTTGTGTTCATAAATGATAGCGACTGTCTTTTGTTGTCTTGTTTCCTAATTGTTTATTTTCTTTGTGCTTTTGAGACCTTGACCTTTGACCTTTGACTAACCTAACATAACTTGTTAGTTATTCTCTTAATAAATCTCAGTAGTTCTGGATCTTGATTTTGATTGTCAGGATGTTTTAACCATCCAAGGTAGATTTTACCACAAGCTACGAGATTCTGAGACAATGTTCCTGTCGAAGCCAAAAGTCTGTTTGCTATCAACATGTTTTGTTTATGATGTCAACAAGTACTACACTACCCACAATCCTCAGGTGTACAAGTACATGTTTCGTATCCAAAGAGACGTTGAAGAATAACAAAGAGGGAAAAATTTAAGGAAAACAATAACAACTTCTGACAGTTTAAAACGAGTTCAAGCGAAAATATAAGAAAAAGAGAATAAAAGGAAATTAAAAAGGATAAATCTGAGAGAGAATTAAGTTGAAAAGAGTTTTTTTAAGAGATGAGGAAAATCAAAACAACAAAGTGAAATGAAAGAAGATGGAAATGGATCATTCACAACCTGTTTTCAGTTTTCTAATATGATTTTTGCTTCGAAATCAAACGTTCCTTCAAACATCACATTTCACACGTAAGGGAACAAAGGTCTGAGAGTTTCTGCCTCTTAGTAAGAAAGATGGGGGCTCCTCTCTCTTTGCCCGGGACGGCCTCGTTGTTCGAGTTCTCCTCTCGGAGTCCATTAGCCGCTCATAGAGCAACATGCAGAGCACAGGTCAGCGTCATGTGGGGCAGAGCGCTGGAGGAGGCCTGGTGCTGATGGGCTGCTCGGTGCATTAACCCCTCCTCAGTGCGGACATGACAAACATTAACTAAGTGAGCTCCATAGGCAGCAGGCTCTCACGCCCCCCCCCCCCACACTCCCGATTGATTAAACACTCCAAGCCGTCGCCGCAGCGTTCCACCTCCTCGCTCACTTCCACTGTCATGTTTGGTTTGGCTGTTAGAAAAAGCCATTTGGACTGATTTGTTTCCCCGATCTGTGAAACCCAAACACACTCTGGACTACAGGCCCCGGATTAAACGGCTCGAGATAATCGCTGTTGTTCTAAAGTCGGTGTTTATCTGATTTATGATAAATGTGGAAGTCGCTTAAAACGTCCAAACGCTGAGGACTCACAGGGTTTCTCATGCGTTTCGGTCCAACTCCCGTGTTTTCATGTGTTTTACGTTACTGAGAATTAAACCAAACATCGTACATTTTCTTCCAGACCCATGAGGTCACCGTGACCTTTGACCACTGAAATCTGATCAATCTTTCAGTCCAAGTAACAAATGAAGCTGGAGACATTTCCCAAAGGCCGACTTGAGGACAAATACAGACCAAAGTAGTTTGAGTGGATTCTCTCGAGGGGGTTTTAAAGAACGTGTGACATCACAGGCCTTGACCTTACTGCAGGTGTTCCTGATCTATCTCATCCACAAGAACAAGAGGTGACCTTGAACTTTGACCTTGGTTCACCAAAACTTAATCAGTTGGGTACAAGCTTGATGACTTGCGTTACTGAAAGGTCAAGAGGTCATGACATGGGTCAAGCAGACAGTGAGCGCCCTCTGCTTGACCTTCAGACGGTCTGATGTCCTGTAAAACTGGTCCTCCCAGTTCCAATATGAACCCCCCACGTTCAAAAGCAGGTTCACATTTTTGTGTAAATATTTTATGTATAACTTAGTTCTAATTTGGTTCTCTATTAATGTATCTGGTGCAATCTGTGTTACATAAAGAGCTGTGTCAGCAGTCTGCACTGACCCCTCCAACGGAAAAATCAATTTTCTCACTAAAACAAAGAATGCAATTTATTTCTCTAGCGTAGGAATGATAACCAGCACGTCGCTGTTTATCCCCAGCTTCTCTCTTTCCTCCCCTCCTCAAGTGTTCATGCACCGACTCCACAGAAGACAAATCCGTCTTAATTCAAGAGAAAACAGTCTGCAGCTCCGTCTTCTGTCCCCCCCCCCCCCCCCCCCCGCTGTAAGCACCAGGTTCACCGGAAAAGCCCTTCGCAAATAAACACGGCAACGAAAACAATTAATGCTGCTGTGGGAAAAGCAATTTAATTTCCTCTCGGACGGAGCGCTGAGAAACTGGACACCTCCTCCATCAGGCTGCCTCCTGCCCGAGGTTCAGACCGGCCCGCTCCACCAGGAGACACCGGGTTTGCCCCCCCCCCCCCCCCCCCCACCCCCCCGGCACCAAGGAAGCATAAAGTCCAGAGCTGACATTTGTGAGAAAGACATTCTGGTCTAGCGTGTGGCTCGTGGCTTCCCTCCGGCCTGTGAGTGATAACCTCTGTCATCACGCAGCACTTAGCTAGAGGAGCAGCGTGATGCTATCAGCTCCTCACGTCCTCGGACTCTATCGGATCAGAAACATCTGGTTTCTCTTTGACGTTTTCTACAAACCAGCAAAATGTGATTGAGGTGATTTTCTTTCAGTCTCTGATTCCAGCCGAAACAAACGTCTCCAGAGGTTTGACTCTATATGAACAGTTTTCAATCCAAGGTTTGCTGCACTCTTGTATTTGGATGCAGCATTTTGCATTGTTATGATCATGTCAGAAACTTACCAAACTATTTCTCATATATCAAATCTCAAAAAGGCCCCAGGGGATTTTTAAATCCACACAGTGACCTCGGCCTTTATGATCTGTGAATCAGATGAGAAAACAAATTTTTTAAACTTTCTGAATGGAGTAAAAGTCCGAACCCAATTCTCCAGACATCCTCTGGAGGTCAGTTTTAAAACCATCACAACTCTTTTTTTACAGATGGAAAAAACAACAACATTTACATCCGTCACCTTCTAAACTTCCCAACTCCTGAGACACCGGATCTCCTTCACACTGGGAATGAATGGGTTTTAAAAATACCTGCGACAACTGGACTAATTTAACAACTAAATAAAAAGCAATCACATGAAATTTCCACTCAAAATCACCCTTTGTGTATTTTTTCGGGGTTGTCTGCAGAGACACGAGATCTGAGTTGCACAACAGTGGATGATACTTAACAAACTGTCTTTATATAAAGTTATTTGTACTCTTATCAACCAATCAAGGCATTTTACCCTTGAAGCCACACTCTCACACACTCTGGCCTGAGGACTCTTCACCGGGCAGACTGGAGGAGCCGGGACTCGATCCAACTTCTGATTAGTTTACGACCCCGAAGCCGCATGTGTGTATCCATGAAATGTGTTTTGCCAACAGAAGCTGATAAGTGACACGATACCTTCACAACCCCGGAGCTTCAGACGTTCTGAAGATTTAGGATTCTTGGAAGGGATTTAGAAATGAAAACAATTGGGCCTTATTCTGCGTTTACCACAAACCCCCTGCTTCCAACCTGCTGACATCACAGTGAGACTCAGGATCCTCTCGTTCTCTCCAGTGTGCAGCTCACAGCTCGTTCTGTTGAACAGTGGGAAGTGACCAAGATGTCAGGAGAAGCGTCTGAGACGTCTGTAGTCTGAGTCAAAACAAAACTGAGATTAGCTCGGGATCGGAACTCGCTGGTAAAGAGAAAACCTGGTTAAAACCTTAATTACTAGCTTCAGGGAAAGGTAACGGTGGTTTGTGCACACACACACACACACACACACACACACACACACACACACTGTGTTGCCAGACGTACAATCATTATTGTATCTGTACGATCATTTCTCCCTCTGTACGATCAGTAATTCAACTTCATGACGCCATCTCATGTTTCAAAATAAGAGCCTTGTGGCCTTTTCCCTGAATCCCTTTGGAATCTCAGCCTAAGTCTCTGATCCTCTGCAGCTCAAACCCTGATTTGTTAGAAAAGTCGCCACAATACCAACACATAACAATCATAAAGTTATTAATTCAGCTCGTAGGAACCGTTCTGATCCATATAAGCAGTCGGTCACTATATCTGTTTCCATCTTATTTCTGGAATAATGTCAACAGTCTGCTTGTCCTCCTGTTTGGCAGCAAAGCGTCTGGAACCGTGAAGATGATGTAAAGAAATGACGATAGAGTCGTAGAAACTTAATGGTTTTGTTCAAATTTCTTAAACCCAGTGATAAGTGGCCACTGGTGCGAGTTCAGGGGACAAACTGGTCTCGGTTACTGGTCACAGCAGTAAACTGAAACCAGTTGTTGCCTCATAGACGAGCTCCAGACGTCCTGCACGATGAGCTCCAGTGATGAGAGGGGGCTCAGGTTGCTGAGCAGCGTCTGTTGTGGCTTTGAATATTAAATCAAAGGATAATAAACGTCCTGTAATAACTTCACTGTCCAGGGGATTGAGTAGAACGCTCAGTAAAAGTACAGAACTTATACGTAGGTTGCATATTTTGATACGTTGATTAATTGCCGTTAACCTGTGTTGATATTTATTGTGACATCCGGTGACCATTACTGGTGTTTTCACGCTGTAGCTCGGCCTTGACCTCTTCAAATTAAGTCGTAAACAAAACACCTGGACGCCGACTGGTGCCGGTTCATTTGACCAGTGCTGCAGCCGCTGCCGTTACCACAAACACACACATTCCCCTCAAAGGGGCCGTCCCTTCCTGAACTGTGGCGTCCAGGAAACTGTGCCATTAAAAAAAAACAAAAGTAAAATCAAAACAAACTAAACAAAACAAAAATCCAGCATTGTTAGAAGTCTGGAGATGAAACGCCCTCACTGCACTTTGTGTTTGGAACAAAGTCGCACAACTCTGCTGCCGACACAAGTGAAAGAACTTGATGTTTCTTAAGTATGAAGAAAGGTTGGGTTTTTCAAAATAAGATAAATTACATTCTTTCACATCGTAGAGTTTTCTTTCGTAACTAACCAGAGTGTGTTGACTGTATATAAAGATGCACGACATGACTGAAGCCCTGGTGTCTGGCTGCAGTATAGGTCATATACCCTACCTCCTCCATGTTAGCAGTTGGGACATAGGCCAAATTAAAAAGTACACAAAGTTTTTCAAAGACGGTTTAAATCATTTTTGGATTGTTCTTATCTCAGTGATGTTTGTTCACACGTCTGCGATAAGTTAGATTTTTTATGTAAGCAGGTCACGTTTTCATCTGAAGCTATAAAAAAGGATGTGAAAGTCGTGATCGACAGCCGAGACTCACTCTTGATTGGTTGATATGTAAATATAATTTATAATGATTAAATTAACTTGAATTATTATAATTAATGTCCTCTCAGTGTTCAGCTGCTGCAGGAAACATTGTTTTCAAGGATTCTGGTTTAAAATCACATCTATAACCGACTAAAAGTTTAAAAAAACTCTTTATACAGAGGTCTTCTATTGTTCACAGAATAAAAGCTCTGATTTAAAAAAGGCCTTTTCAATAAGTGCTGCTCTCATGTATTTGCCAGGCCACTGGGTCTGGCTGCAAGGCTTCAATAACATGGAACTGAAATTATGCCTTTGTTGGCTACTGGTTGGAAACCACAGCTCAAGGTTTCAAAGTGGAGCAGCTTAATGTTCTGTGGAGCGAGGGATGTGTGTTTATTTGTTTGTTGCAAATGATAAACTCTGTGAAATCCTAATCTTCCAGGATTCTTCTGCACGTCAGTTTTTCTCGTCAGCAGCAGATTTAGATTATTTACTTTCAATGTTCTGTTCTGGTTTCTGCAAACTAAGCACAGATCAAGTGGGATGAGTTCATGAGAGTCACTCGTCAGATGTTTTCAAAAGTAATACTGTGTGAAATTGAAACCATGAGAGAAGGAGTTTACTCTAATATAATGAAATTATGTTTTCCCTTTTGTTTTAGGTGCTTACACTTCTGGATTAAAACCAGAAGTGTAAGTTTAGGAGGTGAGCTGATAAACATGTGTTCTAATATGACAATACTTCATTCGGTCCCGTTGTGAACGTGATATCTCAAGAACACCACGAGGGAATGTCTTTAAAGTTGGTACAAACATTCCCTGGGACTCAAGGAGGAAGCGATATGATTTTCAGGTATATTTTATATATTGTTTCGATTTTATATTGTATTTATAAAAAAAGAAAGTATAATCTAGTACTGCAATCACTAGGATCGGAGACCTGATCTAAAGATTATTTTGATAAACTGATTGTTCTAAATCATTTGGTATAAATCATGACCAGATTATTAATATACTAATAAAATGGCATCATTAGAATATAAATAAATTGTGCAGGAAGCTGAACGTACAAAGCGAAGGACGCGTGTGACACAGGAGACCGGGCGTTGCATCCTGATGTGGATGAAGGTTTAGGAAACAGAAGGTTTCCTCATTAAACTCAGTTTTACGTCTTTGTTTCTTGACTGACAGGAAATGTGACATTAGTTCTGTTCACTCCGCTTATTTTAAACTTTCCTTCTTTCTGTGAACATTATTCCTTCGGGCTCTGTCGGTTGTTTGGCCTTTTGAGAAGCAGGCAATGAAATCGAGAGGTCAAGAGAAATGTTTCAACGTCATCAACTCCATCATCTGGACATTTTCCTGCAAAACTCTTGTAAGCAAGATCGCACCCAGTCGATTTATCAGTTGTGTGGTGAATTTAACTGATCAGTTAACTTGATAAAATGATTTTTCTCTGTGTGACTTGTCTGAACAATTGAAAAATATATTTATATATAGACATTTCTCAAAGATGTAAACGCAGCTATGTGTTTGGATGCTGAGTCTTTGTCATTGTTAAGGCCTTGAAATAATAATTGAATAAAAGTTATATTAAAAAAATAATCATACAGCATTTAAACTGTAACAATGTGCTATATAATACATGAAAACAAGAAAATCTTTAAAAGTAAATAACAATCAAACTCAAAGTATGTTTTCTGATCGTTTTTAAAGAACAGAAGGAAAATGTTGAAAAGGAAACTTTGTCATTGGAAAGTTGATTTGAACTGAAAAATAAGATATTATTTATTGTGTCATCATCAGAATGTGACTCCTGACTGACCTTGTAAAGTTTACTCAACAGAAATCTTACAAAAAACCCCCCCAGCAGTTATAATGTTAGACTTGTTTACTGTGCTTGAAGCGGTCGACTGATGTTGTGACACTGGAAACTTAAAGAGCAGGTTCAGATTCGTTTGAGTTTTCAGTGTCCAAACACTTCTAACATCCAAATATACTCAGAACAACTTGTTGATGTGCAGCATGTGTTGATGACACTGTTACTTCTGTTGTAATTAAATAGTTGCACCGCAAAGCAGTAAAATAGAAAAAGCTATTGACCATTTGAAGATTAATTCAGGAATGTATAAGATTATTAAAAAAAACAAAAACAAGAAGATATGAGTCCTGCAGATCTGAACTCAGGGAAAACTCCAGGTGCTGTTTGCACACTGGTCCCGGATCTGTTGCTTAATTGAAACTTCAAACCAGACGTCGGCTCACATCCGCCCTTCCCCTCGGCTGCACACACACACTTCCGTCTGATTGGCTCGTAGCCACTGGCCCAGAGCCCAGAGGGCGTTCTTCTGTATAAAACTCCGGCGTGTTGAGAGCCAGAGTCAGAAAAGAAAAGTGACTCTGAGACTCACAGTGTGACAACAGGAAAAACTAACTTCTATTTTTAAAGTTCTGCGTCTGAAACCTACGGAAAATGTGCAGAGGATTAGCTGCCTTACCCCAGACCTGCCGGGAGAGGTGAGACCTGCATCCTCACCTTACTGCTGTCCCATGTCTTTAGACAGAGATTTACTCTGGTGTGGATCTGTGCTGTAAACTTCTGAAGATTTTAAGTTATTTTAAATCCACGCTGGTGTCACAGGTGAAGTTTTTTTTCTGTTTATGCAAAGTCTTTATCACCTTAATACCAATATTTCATATGTGTGACACCAGTTTTCTTACGGTTTTCTTTGTGCTTTTATTTTGACAGAAATTTGAGCTGATACAGAAACACATTTCTAATGAATTAAATATGTTTTTACTTTACTTTTTATGTAGCTGTAAAGCTGGGACATTTTTAAATCGGCAAAGATTTGAAGTTTAAATCTAAAAAATCTGTAAAACTTGTAAGTGTCATAACAATATATTCATGTTTATATAATGAACTACTTCTCTTCCTCCTGGTTCACCTCCTTTTTGGTAGAAAACTCAGATTCTTGTTGTGTTTGGTGTTAAATATCTTTCAAACTTGACAAATCTGACACCTGAGTCACTTCAGTTACTCGTGTAAACAGAGTCGTGCTGGGAAGAGGATGATTAGATATCAGGAATTCTCAGATAAACATCACGACTGAGTTATTATTTCTGCTTTCACACCCGAGGGGTTGGAAGAAAGACTTTGTCACAACGAGCCTGTTTTCTGTCACGCAGGGCCAAGGAGATCAAGTCGAAGTTGGGAGTTTTCCTGCAGAAGCCGGAAAATGCCATCGACCTCATCATCCAGTACCCGGAGAAGCCGGAGAAGAAGCCGGAGAAGCTGCAGAAGTGAGTGAGGGAAGATTTTAACCAGATTTAGAGACGGGGGCAGAGCAGGGGCCCTCGAGCAGGTAGAAGACGTGAGGATTAAGAGGATGTTAAAGGTTTCCAGATGCAGACCAGTGAGATGTGAAGTCTCCTCACATCTCACACTTCAGAACTTTTTCCACATAATGAAAAAGTTATGCATTTAAACTTAGAACCTGAGCGTTAGACTGAAAGTTGTGACTCACAAACGTCACATAATGTCATTTAATAAACACTTTACACCATTCTGGCAAATCCCTCAGATACCGCCATATATGATGACATTTATTTTATTAAAATATTCGTTTTTTTCCTCACTACCGAATAATAATTAAACCAATTTTAGTTAACGCTTTTCACTTAAAATAGTTTTTTTAAAACAGTCTATTCAATTCAAAGCCTTTATTGTCATTGCAAAGTGTCCAAGTGCTGCAGATAAACAGTGTGACACATTACAGTCTCATAAATACATGTAAAAACTAAACATAAATAGATTAAAGTATAAATGAGTATATATACTCAGTTATATTGGACAACAGTAACATTGCACATGTTAATCTTGCACAGTTAAGATAATATTACACTTGGTTCAGCTCCTCTGTTCACCCGGTGTACGCTATATGTGTTATATTCCACATTTAAAACAACAAGTGCGTCACAAAACAAAAATTACAACAAGAAAACAGCAACATGGAATAAAAACATCAAAATACCAATAACAACAATAAGATAAGATAAAAGAAAAATAGATTAATATCAAATCTGCTGAGATGAAAACTTTCTCAAATCGAAAAGCAAAAGTTTCTCCTGAAGTTGACAGAGCAGCCACGGTTCTCACATCCTCTTTACCTCCGTCTGTTAAACTGTGTTTGGAGTCTCAGCTCCGAGTCCAGAAGCTCGGACACACGAACATGAGCAGAGGTGATCCATCACAGGACGGTTTCCAGACGCAGATCTCACAGCAGAGATCAGACGACACAGTCTGGTTCTGTGAGATCATTCTTCACAACATGTGGATGTTAACAACCCGCTGGCTGTAGGGAGATTTAAACACGTAGAGGATCGTTTACATGAAAACAAGTCGTAGATCATAAGAAGAGACGCATCCCTGGTCTGTGTTGGAAACTTGTTGATGCCACTTTCTTAGTCTTAAATCAAAGTGGATCTTAAAAGTATTTTCACCTGACAGTTGGCAAAATGTGGTGAAAACACTAAATAGCAGCAGCTCGATGGAAATAACTGCAAAGACTGGAGAAGAATTCAGTTTGTGAACTCGTGTTTATTAACTGTTTGGTTGATTTCTGACCAGTTTTGCTGATCTGAGGTGTTTTGTGCACAGGCCTGCTCCGGAGGAGGCGGCTCAGTGGCGCGAGTGTCTGGACCGAGTCCTGACCAACAACTGTAGGTCTACCCCGCTCTCTCTCTCTCTCTCTCTCTCTCTCTCTCTCTCTCTCTCTCTCTCTCTCTCTCTTTCACTTGCACACACACACACACACACACACACACACACACAGTTAATTCCCTGGTGATAACACCTAAATAATACCCTGCCTAGCTCCAAGCTCAACATGAATACCAATAAACACATATTTTTATACTTACTTTATATTAACTTTTTAATATATGCACTTCTCTTTAATGCTCAACCTTTTGAAGTGCACTGGAAACCCAAGGTGATCTTAGCAGCTCTGTAGCAGCGTCAAGAGGCCGATTCACAACCAAAGACAACAACAGTGTTCTCCTAATATTCAACATGACATCCATACAGCCATAAAGAAACCAATTCAAAAAAGAAATGTCTCCCCTTGGGTCCATGCATCCAGCAATATTGATCCCAAATCTTCAGAAAATAGGCAATAACCAGTTTGACTCTCATGCCCAGCTCTGTAGCTGGGGGGAAAGATAAATGCCTGGCAATCCCCCACATTCCCAAAAGGCTATAAACTTATTGCAAAACATACAAAAACATTTTTGCCACCGGAATGTACAACCGATATGCCAATGGGAACATTTACAGACCGATGGAATCCGGTTTGAACTCGTTGTCACTGATTAAAGCAGTAATTTAAATGGAGCTTCTACTCTGAAGAAGAGGGACATGCAGGGTTCAGAGATTCAAAACCGAAGAAAACAACAAGTACAATCGTGTTTATGTCCATTTGGCCTGAGGGGGGAGTCGTGCCAGTGACACGGCAGCAGAACAAAGGTGCTGTAGAGTTCCGTGGACAAAATTTCCATATGTGAGGATACTTCTCCAAAATCATGGAAATCCAGTCATCACAGATGTCAGACCCGGGGAAAACACCACCGAGGTGTCAGAACTTGGTCGGCTCTGTTCGACCGCTCATGCAAACAACTTTATTTTCAGCGGATTTGCATTGAGATTTAAATTTCCATCCAAATTCATTATGATTCTCTGAATAAACCTGAAAGTGGACTGGAGGATGTCACGCTCGAACCTGATACCTAAAATGACAGAAACAAATATATTTAACGAGGATTTTGCTCCGTGCTGTCCCATCTGCTAACATGGATGAGGTGACATGTATGGCCTGTACTGCGGCCAGCCACCAGGGGGGGATGAAGATGTTTGGGCTTCTCTTTTGGGAGCTGTCTCATCCTCCACGTCTTCTCGTATGTGAAGCGAACTCCACGGATCAAAGTTTAATCCCACAGTTTTTCCGCCACAGGAAGTGAAGCTCTTCCTGTTGACTTTTCATTATATCTCAGATCTAACGTCCTTTATCTGTTTTACACGATTAAAGAGTTTTTGTTAAAGCCGGCAGCAAATTACCAGGAAGTCGACGAGTCCACGGGCGTGAAGACAAACCAGGAAATGCACTCGATGAACTGCAGCTGCATCTTTGTGTCTTTGAATGACACACACACAAACACACACACAAACACACACACACACACTGAGGTAAAGAAGTAAATGACGTGCACCACAGCAAAGCCTCATTATTTTACACCCGGCCGGAGCTTCTTACTGATTCTGACGTCTGCTCTTTGTCCAGCGGACTGAGGAACAACACACTTGTGAGGATCTGGTTTCCATAGCAAGATGTTTGCTCGTTCTTTATTTGTATTGTGTGTCGATATCTAATTGGTGTCAAGGAACTCGGGGGAACCAAACAAACACGTCTCTAATCAGCGACTCTGCAGCTTCTAGCAGGTTAGATATAAGAATTTATAGGACCAAAATGAATCAAGACACTATTATTTATAACTGAGAATAATTATCACAGCATAATAATATCTGAATCATTGAGAAAGAGCATTAAATAAACAATATGGCAAAAGGTTGCTCTTAAAAAAAAAATCTAGCGTTAATGAACTTTTACATAACAAAGTCCTTAATGTACTTAAGATGCATATTTAAGACTTTTTAAGATCAAATAAGAAACCTGGTGTTTTTCACCTGCTTCTTAAAACAACTTGACCAATCTGTGTTTCTTACATGGACGTTGAGAACATATTTAATTTGGATTATGTGATCAGAACAATAAATCTGCCCGATGAAGAGATTCAGAAGAATCCTGTCAACTTGAAATAGTCACAATCTTAATTTCCAGCAGATGAGTTTACATTCACCGTGATTTATTCCAGAAACCAAGCAGCAGCAGCAGCAGCTCCAGTGTTTACTTCACAAAGTGCACAGGGACCCTGACAACCAGCAGGACCGATGATTAACTCCTTAATGAGGCTTCGTGCTACGAGTGAGCTGCGCTGCTAATACGGAAACAGACCCCAGAGCAGATCTTAGCGACACAATGTGAACGGAGCAACGAGCTCGGTGGGTGGCAGGAGATGTTCCTAAGTGGCTCCTTCAGAGGACAGAGAGGTGTGTGTGTGTGTGTGTGGGTCTGTGTGTGTGTGTGTGTGTGGGTCTGTTTGTGTATCCCGGGCTGCAGAGGTCATGTTATGGTAACGTCTCCGGGGAAAAGTCCAGATGATTCCACCAGAGCTGGTTTATGGCAACTTGCTGCAAACTGCCGCCACAGGATCACGTATCGACTTGAGACTTTAACGTGAATCTTTATCGCCTCTTTCTTTTTAATTCTCATGAGAGTTATTGCACCTCACATGTAGAGCTACCCCCCCCCCCCCCCCCACACACACACACACACACATCCACTCTACAGCAAAACAGCATAATGTCATGTTTATTTTGAAACAACAAATGGCTACTGTCAGATAAAGGCTGCACTTGTAGAAGAATGTTATATTATATTATACTTCTGCAAATACTCTTGTAATATTAGTAGTAGCTCTATTTTACTATATCAATATATGTGTGTATATATGTAGGTATGTGTGTGTGTGTGTGTGTGTGTGTGTATTTACGTATGTATGTATGTAAATATATGTAGAATGGCACAGTTTATTATTACACCAATGACATTATATGTTGAAATTACCCCCCCCCCCCCCCCCCCCCTTAATCATGTCCCATCCACTTACATGGAGGAGGCAGGGTTTAAGACCTATACTGTGGCCAGCCACCAGGAGGAGATGAAGCTGTCATCCATCTTTATATAGAGTCTCTCTTCTTTCCTGCTCTCTCCAATACCTTTATTAATATATTTGAATAATAACTGTTAATAATAAAGTCTGAAACTAGTTAAAAAGTTGCATTAAAACTCACTGTTGGTCAAAATATTACAAAACAAATCACTGCATGAGAGGACCAATTGTTTGTTGTGGGTCTGAAACACAGACAGGATTGTCATTAATCCTTTGTGTTTGTGTGTGTGTGTGTGTGTGTGTGTGTGTGTGTGTGTGTGTGTGTGTGTCTGTGTGTCCTTGTGCTGAAGGTCTTTTTTTTCAAGGAAAAAGCAGCTTGATTGCGACTCGTTATTTCTATTCTGAACCAAAGTGGGCGTTTAGATGTGAGATAAAAGTTCGAGGCCGCAGCTTATCGTCTGCAGCACATGCTCCGTCACACAATGAGACCTTTCTCTGGCTTTGTGTCCAATTACAAAGCTCTCAGCTCAAATGAGAGATTGTTTTCATCAAACCTCAATTTGGGATAAACACTTTTGCTTTTGTGCAAATCGAACTTTAGATTCTCCCCCCCCGGACACACACACGCACCAACACACTTTCAAAATGTCATCGTCTGTTTTTGTCGACTGAATTGTCGTCTAATTATTTTCCACTAAATAGGTTTTTATTTCTCCACCATGGTAACAATCCTTTACTTTTATCACACGGCTCTTTGCTCGATACAAACACGATTATCATCCCACTTTTATAAGTTTGTGTTTTGCTTTTTGTTTTCCCATCGTTCTCCCGTCTGTAAATCGTGTGTAATAAAAGCTCTCAGGCACGCCTCTGGTAGAGTAACGGCTCCTCCGGCCTGCTCTGTGTTATAAACGCTCTGTAATGACTTTGTTCAAACACGACAGGACTGTTATGGAAAGAGAGCCGCGGTGCCTACGTGATATCTGACATCCAGCCTGTGAGAGGGCGGCAGGAGGAGCAGGTCTCTCAGAGTCCTCGGCTCCTCTCACACGCACAATCCAGGAGGAGATTTGGAAAACAAGATGTTTATTGAGGGTCAAGTCTTCTCACTGGTCATTTATTAGAAGGAATAAACAATTAGCATTAGTGACAAACAGTTTTTCGAAGAGGCTTAGATTCAACTGAACGGCTAAAGTTAGACACCTTCAAAACCTGAGGGGCATGAAAATAGAAACCCTCTGTAATATAAGAGGGAGACAGATTTCCAGATGGTCACTGAACGCCTCGTTTCATTTAGTCGTGTGTGTTTGACGTGCCACACAAACGTCATTTGGTCTTTGTCATCATGTTCTTATTATCTCTTCATCTCATCTGTTGTGTCTTCTCTTCTTCCTCCCTCCCTCAGACGGCCTGGCTGCTTTCCGTAGCTTCCTTCAGTCCGAGTTCAGCGAGGAGAACATCGAGTTCTGGACGGCCTGCGAGGACTTCAAGAAGACCAAGAGCCCAGCCAAGATGGCCGCCAAGGCCAAGAAGATCTACGAAGACTTCATCCAGTCCGAGGGACCCAGAGAGGTCAGGGACCTAAATTACTCCCTAGTTGTTTCAGCTTTATACGACTCATGCTAACATTTCAAGTTTGAATTCTCACTTTCAACAATCAGTCGGATATAAACTCTAAAGAACCGCAACACAAGGAGAGATTCCTTCTTTTTAAATTGATTGATTCTGTGCTTTTCCTGCTCTGCCTCAATTATCCTCAAAGCAGTTTGATGAATGCAGACACGCAGCTTCTCTAAAGATGTAGATTTCCAAATATTAAATATACAAACTTTCAATAATCCCTCCACAAAAGAGATTTTTATCGAGGAGCGTATTTGAACGTTTCACCCTGAAATGAGTCAGTGAGTGAAGCTTAGTCAACAGTTTCCATTCAGTGAGAGTTAACATCTTTTATCAGGTGACTAGTGAGTGGAGGAGAGTTACAGGAGAGCTGGAGTATAAACACATGAGGTCACAGACAGAGAATGTTCTGAGACTCTGCAGCGACCAGAGAAACATGAAGACCAGTGACTTCTGAAGAGGAAACACACACAGGGACCTGACACCTCGAGTTTCTAAGGTTTTTTAATAATTTAATTTAAAGAAATGAGCCTTAACAATGACCAATGGGTTCAAACCCAACACGAGCACCTCATTTAGAACCGTGTGGAGTCAAAACAAGGTTCTAAACCACCAGAGTGAGTGTGTGAGTCCATAAATATCATCATCATCATGTTATTCTAGTGGAAAACAAGTTGTTTTGAGTGACAGCAAATATGTGCATTGATAAAGGTTAATGTCCACACACACGTGGCCATAAACGAGCCACGGCAATAAAGCACAGCTTGATACCAGCGAGCGGGAGTGAGAGCAAACACACGGGAAGGAAGTGGCCCAGTGAAAGTTGAAAGTCCGACTGGAAACCAGTTGCATTTCTGTCGTCTCCTCCCCTGGATTCAGAAAGTGACTCAGATCAGTGCTGCAGCTCATTTGTGTTGATATTTAAATTAACGATGAAGAGCTCTCTTCCTCCTCTTCCTCTCCTCTTCCCCTGAGTCGTCTCTGACAGCAGCTCTCCTCCTCTTCCTCCTGCCGCAGGTGAACATTGACCACTTCACCAAGGACGTGACCCTGAGGAACCTGGTGGACCTCTCCCCCGCGACCTTCGACCTGGCCCAGAAGAGGATCCACGCCCTGATGGAGAAGGACTCCTTCGGCCGGTTCCTCCGCTCCGACCAGTACCAGGAGCTCCTGGTCAACTAAGCAGGAGGCTGAGGAGCAGGCGGGGCGGGGGGGGTGGGGAGGTTTCAAACAGCAGTTAATCAAATGTTTTGGAAACTAATTCTATACATTTTCTTTAATCTGAATATTTCGAATAAACCACCGCTGTGTTTGAGCGCATGAGAACCAAAGACTTTTATTTTACAAACAAACTAAAAGTTGAAAAACTTATATTTCAAATTCAACGTTTTGAAACTGAGCTAAAAGGACCGACTGCCATTTGAAATATCCCCCTCCCCCTCCAACACACACACACACACACACACACACACGCACACACACACACACGAGAAAATACAGAAAACTGAAAATTATATCTTTTATCTTTTTATTTAAATGAGAAAAGGCCAGAGAAACATATAACAATATATTTTACGACAAATTCCATATTTCTTTCCAGGGGCGGGAAAGAAGGGGGCCCCCAGATATCAGCTGATCCCCCCCGAAAAACACAAATGTTTACTTGTGACTGAATAGAAACCATTCAGCAGCTTTATTACATATAAATTCATATAAAAAGATTAATAAATATTAAATTATTCTGCAGCTAAAACCAAAAAACCAGGCTTCCCTTATTGAAGACTTATATCAGCGTGACTGTTAAGAGCCTCGTGCTTTTCTCAAGAACTCCAGAAGCAGAGTCGAGTGCCACGGACGGAAATTATCTCCAACTAAAATAAATGGGAAACTCAAAGTCGGGAGTCATTTATTGTAAACCAGCAGATTCCCTGAATAAATTCCAGCTAGGACCAAATATTTTGTCATTTTAATAAACCAACTTGCAGCCCGGCGTCCCGGAATATTCGCTGCATGACTAATGAGCCCTGCTGGCGGCGCGGCGCCCTGAGAGAGCGTTTCCTGAGAACAGTGAGGACGAGTCGGCTCGGCGGGTCGAGCTCTCGGCCGCCACTTAACTGCAAGTCGCTAAGATGGGAACATGGAGTGGGAGGGGATCTCAGGAAGAGACGTGAGCAGAGCTGTGGTTTATACAGAGAAAGGTCTTTTTCCCATGTGGTGCATCGAACTGTACGTGTCCGGGCCAAATATGAATTCCTCAGCAGAGCGCAAAACCTCCGCCGAGGCCCAACTGTCTCCTCTGATCCAATCAAACACAGCCCAACCCCTTGAATATGCATGTTTTTAAATGATTATTATTATTATTATTATTATTACAGCAACACTGGATGTTGAATATGTCACTCACACACAGATATGTGCAACACTTCCTGTACCTGTTTCAAATTAAAAGCACTTTTAGGTTTTTCTGCTGAATTCGTTCATTTTTTTTTAGGTTTTCATTGTTATTGCTCGGAAATAAAGAAGTGGTACCAGTAACCGAACAAGAAATGTGATCAGATCGAACATCCACCCAAATTTAATGAGCTCCTTCTTGGCCCATGCTCCATCCTCTCACCCAGTTTAATGGAAAATGTGTAGTCGGCAAAAGAACAATCTAAATCAACGACCTTGGCGGAGGTCAAATCAGCCGTCGACCTGGTTCACGAGTACAAAACAAAACATGGGAAACAGAACTTGCAGGTTTCGGCGCCGCACTCCGACAGTAAAGGTTTCACCTGAGCTCATTTTAATTAAAGTCACGTTATTAATCAAGAAGGAAAGTTTAGGGAAGCTGAAAATAATCACACATTATAAAAAAATCCATTGTTTTACGTAGTTTTCATATTATTTCACAACCGTAAACACTTCACAAACAACCACACGTTATAATTCACGAGTGTAAACTGTCACTGATCACTGATGTTCACCTGATCTCCACCGAGCTGAGGCCGATGTGATGGAGGAGCTGGAGCTTGTGAGCGATGTTGAAAAGTTAAATAAATATACACTTTAAGTTCATGATGATATATTTACTCTGTTAATGATTTAATCTTCTACATTAAATGAACATTATATCGATACTCAGCATTTTTTTAAAGCTCTTATTGCTGCCATGACTATAAATAATCCAGGAATTTAAAGCGTCACAGATCGGGGGGGTGATGGGTGATGTATTTGTTTAGATTATCATAAAGTTAAATTCTCTTTCAACTGCATTGATGGTTTCCCGTGACACAGATTAACCAGTCTGGTGTCTTTACCCTCACATGCATCAGAACCACAGTCGATACCCATAAGGGCTTTAACAGTGCTGAGTACATATTATCCCATGTAGCCTCACGTGTATGTTTTGGAGTGGACCACATAAAAAGAAAAATATATGCATACAACTCCTGAAGATGTATTTATTTTTGCGTGTAAATATCGACTTTAAGTTGAAGCCTTGATTCTCTGAATGCAGCTGGAGCGGAGTCTGATCTCTGGTATAAAGGAGGAAACATCAGATTTTCATTTGTCACTTTGTTTTTCTTTCATAAGATTCATGATAATATATTTTGTGTATGTAATAGAAGAGGAGAAATGTCCCAGAGAGTGAACATGACTGGATTCTTGGCGGCACGGTGGTGCAGCGGTTAGAACTCACAGCAAGAAGGTTCTTTGTTAGATCCTGCCGGCCAATCAGGGCTTCCTGTTTGGAGTTTGCATGTTTTCCACTGACATGTTCCTGAAAGATTCCTTAGGGTCTGAATCTGAGAACACAAATATCTGATTAATCTGCTTCGGACATTTTGCACATCTTTTCCTACCAGATCCCTATTTAAGGTTTATGTGAAATTTCAAAGTGAGTCAATGTGAGAACACAAGAAAGAAATATCAGGAGAATTCATCGTGCGTGTGGGCGAGTTTCAGAAGTTTCTGAAATGTGACGGGTGCATAACTGGGAGCAAACAAATAACAAGGAGGAGCCGAACATGTGGAAGACGCAGACGAGGACGTCAACTGGGAACGATGACGAGTTTAAAGGGATTTGATGACGAGGGGCCTTCGTGTGGAAGAGCTGCTGGACACTGGAGGATATCGCAAGTCAAATTTAGACTGGACACAACAATCGTGGGGTTCTTCTGACTAGAGGCCAGTCGATGGCGAAAGTGTGAGGGGTTTACAAATTACAAATAACTGATCTTGAATTGTAAAAATACAACATTTTCCACACTCCAGGTCAGAAGGTGTCGGTAAACGTCCTTAAAGTTGTTTGACTATTGCCATAAAAACACAGAAGAAGAGTTTCTTGAATCATCGCTGTGAAGTGTGCGATCTTACTTGTGTGTGTTCTGACGACAATAAGATAAACAATCGGTTAAATCTGTCATTATGTCTTAGAGTGGAAAATCCTCTACACCAGGCTTAAATTAAGTTTTTAATACAAGTGTAAAGAAAGAAGAGATATAGAAGTAAAGATGTGTCTGGGGAATGAACTGAAGATAGTGCTCATTGTACTGAGGGATGAGGTACAAGGATGAACAGATGAAGGGAAACTGGTGTTAAGGGTTGAGCAGGTATCTGAAGGGTCGGCTGGAGATCACAGGTGAAGTTGATCCTGCACCAGAGGATCCTTAACTGACTTCCCAGCTAACGTTGGGCGTTCGTCCAGCGATGTTTGAGGAAGACGAACTGGAAACCGAAAACAATCGCTCATAAACCATCAAGGAAAGTGACCGAGAACACAGACGAGTCCCTGGATCTGTTTTCTGCATGGGCTGAATTGTCCCGGAGAACAAAGTGCTCCACTGGAACCAGGGTGAGAAGCCCGAGTGGAAACAGATGCAGCTGAGGAAGCGGCTGCCAACACAAACACTGTCAGATTCCACACGGACGCATCCGCTACCGCACTTTCTACAAATAGACGGAGGAAGGTCACATGCTCTCGGGCCCTCGAAGGACGTCGGTGACATTTCTTACAAATGTTTTGTTGAGTTGATGATTTCAAATGTTCCGGAGAAAACTTTAAAAACGATGTTATTGCACAATAAATTCTCTGTTTCATGATGAGTCTCCAGCTGTAAAAACCTTGAGTACTGTTTTATTGTTCTTCTGATACGTGATCTGATTTTCCTCCAAATGTTTCCCGGAAGACAACGAGGAAGAATTTCTCATTTCTTCATAAGGTTTCAACGATCATGTTTTTACAGTTTAATCCATTTCTTCTGCCCTGGCCGCCGCCCAGAGAGAATCCAAACCAGTGATCAGACGTCTACGCAGATTAAACCGACTCGCTGGCATCGAGACTTTGGGAAAAAAAGGCTGATTGGTTTTCCCCAGAGTCTCAAAATACTTGTGCTGATGGATTTAGATCATAAAGCTATAAATGTCTGTTGACGTTCACTGGAGCGTCAGTGAAGGCCGAGGTGTGTGTGGGCGCCTCAGGAAGCTCAGAGCCCGATTAGCTCCTCGTTAGAAACACCAGCGATCCACAGCTCTCTGATGACAGAGATCTCAAAGCTCCGAGGCATTTTTTAATTTTCAAGAAAGAAATTATATCTGTCTTGTTATGTGAATAAAATGAAAAGAACAGTCCGTCCTTTCCCCAGAGGCATCCAGGCCGCACCCTCCGGGGCCACGCCCACAGTGCGTCCCCCGAGCTGGTCAACGTCTCATCAGACTGAGCCGTCAACACAACCCACGTTTACTCAAGAGCCCAGATGAGCTTTATTAGAATAACATGGGAGCTTCAGACGATCGTTTCTCACCAGAGAATAGAACTAAATGAACTGATGTTGTTCTCCCCCCCCCCCCCCCCCCCCGACATGAGAATTTCTGAAATCACCGCTGCTCCCTTTATGGCAACAAACGTGGATTCATGACTTGTTCCCTTTTGCTGAAGCTGTGTTTGTTCAGTGTGTGTTTTTATGGGCTGGATGATGGATGACTCCTGCACCGAGAGACGACAGCTCGGCCTGAGTTCACTTCGCTGCCGCGGCTCCGATCAGATGAGGAGAGATGATTTCATTTCCAGCACCTGCTGAGTGTCAGTTGGTCTCGGTGGCCTTCATCCTCCTTATCAGCTGATCTGCTGCTGATCTGCTGCCTGCAGCTGCTGCTCCTCATCGTCAGGTCTCCTGTGCACATACAACACCAGCTCTTCAGAGAAGTGTGGGAGCTCTGATACGTCCCTGTCTCTCTTGTTATTATTATTATTATTATTTCACCTGAGATATTCAGAAGTGTTTGTAGCCGAGCGTTTCCTCCACATGAAGAAGAAATCCCACCTGCAGAGGAGGAGGCTCAGATCATCGATTAACAAGCTGCTTCCAAAGTGAATCTGAGATTGAACCAGCGAATTCATTAAAGGCGGAGGAGGAGTTGATCCAGGGACATAATGAGGTTCATCTAACACAGGATAAATGAGTGTGAGGCTTCAGGTTTAATGTGGAACAGCGTGATCAGAGGGAAACAACACTTTCTCCATCAGTTAGGACTAGGGTTGTAAAATTCCGGTAATATTCAAAGTTGGAAGCTTTCCATGGGAATAAACAGGAATAAACTGGAAATTGTTTGGGTAATTTATACTAACTGTATTTACCTTGTCTTATACAGACATAAATATAAACATTTTGTTTTGTCATAGGCTGATTTGAGCCCTGAAGAAACTTTGGGCACTGGACTATATGCTTCTGCATCTTTGTGTCATTCTTAACATAGGTCTTTGCACAGTATTTGCAAATGTACACAGCCTTTCCTTCTACATTAGCTGGGGTGAAATGTCTCCACACAGGAGATAGTGCACGTGGAAGTGTTTTGTAGAATAAGATTGGGAAAAAGCTTGTAAAAAACACTAAAGCAATGCCAGAGATATAAATAGTTGGCCAAACAATTGTAATCGTCTGTAAAACTATTTTACAATTGATGGATAAATGAATAGAAAGAGGCTAGATGGACAGATGAACAATCCTCAATCAGCATGCTTATATATTTTCCCCGGTAATATCATCTAAACTTACCTGACTAGTCCTGCACACTACAGCAGGCCTCAATAGCCCTGCTTTAGAGTGAAGGATGCTGGGAATTATCTGTGCATGTGATGGAGAAATGCACAGTGGAGGGTTGAAATTCAACATGCATCTTTAAAATAGAGTTTTGAATGATGTTTTTATTGCTCAGCGTTTAAATTGCGTATATTTTTTTTTTCAAAAATTCCCAAATTTCCCGGGCTTAATATTGCATGGAAAGTTTACAGTAAGTTTCCGTAAATTTACTAAACATTTTCCGCCCCTTTGCAACCCTAGTTAGGACGACTTAATTCTGCTTTACTTTATCACTGCAGCTTATTACATGAAATTCCTCTAAGTGCACTTTCTCACCTCAGACTAAAATGAAATATCAGTTTAGTCTGAGTCATTATCAGGTGTGAGAAGTTCATCGCTAAAGAGTTGTTCTCCGTCTGGATCAATCTGAAACATCTCTCACTTTGTTTACATCTTCTGCAGAGATCTGATTTCAGACCAGCTGCAGAAAGTTGCATTATTTTGCTCGTGGCCTGTTCTTCAACTGTGAAAATCATTCTTCTAATTTGGGAACAACCACAAATACAGATGATTACACAACAGACATGATGACCTATATATATATGAAGCTAGTAACAGTGTGACGACAGTTAACATGGAGGAGACGCATCAAGCTGCTGTTGATAGGAAACAGCAGCGTACTATGGTGACAAAGGTTTTTTTTTTAAAGTAAATAAAATGACAAAGTTCAAATGAACAAAACAATGAGTCTGAGTCATTATGTCAAACTTGTCGAATACACATATCCTCCATCTTTCCCTTTATCCAACAACCTTCTGTATTGCAGCAAAGTAGGAATCACGTTGAGACAGAATCAAAAGCAAAACATTGAAATCCTACATTCAAACTACCTGTATCAGCTTTTATTCTGAAAACCACTTCCTGTCCCCTGAACCTTTGTTATCACAGCAGAAAACAGACAATGAGATGAATCAGTTTTAACTCTGTTATCAAAACTTATCCTCTGACAAACCAGAGATCCAGACGTGCACGTACAAGCTGTTCATCCTGAGGGTGTGCACGTGGCCTTGGCGTGCATGTGCCTGTGTGTACGTGCCTCCTCACATGCATGATCCCATTAGAGCAGCAGATCCTCCTGTCAGGTTTTAATTAGCGGGCTGCTGCAGCTGCCGGGTGGCGGGGCGACAGGAGCGCCCACGGAGCGACCACGGAGCGATAAGCAGGTTTGATTCCCGGAGAGTCGGACCAGACTGTTGTGTCGCAGCTGCTGCAGGCGAAGACAAGTACACAAACACAGGGGTTGTGTAACATAAACCCAACACAAGATACTGTTATATGAATTTCAGATTAAACGGCCTGTGGGGATAACGGTGAGACCATGCACACCCACTCTGGTGAATCTGAATATAAGAAGACTGATATTAATTTCTGGGATTCATTTCCTGAAGACACAGGAAGTAGAGGTGGGTCAAAAGTTTATTAAATTAATATAAAACCTGGGATTTAACTTATGAAGAAATAAAGAGTCGTGGTCAAATATGTTTCTGAAAGAGAAGGAGAATTAGACGTTGAGCAATTTAGTCTCTGAGGTTAAAAAGTTGTTTTCAGACGTTTAGATTGTGAAGATTTCATATGAAGTTTGTTCGTTGCAGATGAAGAGATGACTTCACTCAATGTGTTCTGGGTTGTGAAAAGTTCCTCACACACAAATGAATGTAATGACCTTGGTACAAGAAGATTTATATTCTGTATTTTTCTCATCCTGTCATCTTACAGGCTTTTCAATACTCATCAGAATTAAAATACTCGATGTACCTCCTCTCCATCTCCATCTACATGATATTTTCACAGAAAAACAAATGATCTGTTGCTCACTTGGCTCCAAAACGTCATATTTTGGCCCAAAGTCTTGAATCTTCTCCTCACACAGTCCTACAACCTTCACACTCTCATTTCATTCCAGATGAATCCTCACAGTCTCAACAGCCTCAGTGGTTTCATCACCTTCTTGAGACCTCCTCCATTCGCAACCCAGTCTCATCAGAAAATGTTCAATGGCAACGTTGGTCCACTTGGACCGACGTTACCATCTCACAATCTGGCCTCTCAGATTGTGAGATGGTAACATTTAGTCCTCCCATTGTTTTGCATTGGCGTGTTCTCACGTCACGTGACTCTCAAGCTCCCGTCTGCGGAGAGGAAAACATGGCGGAGATTCCTTGTTTTTTCAGATAAAAATATAATTTTGTAACTTAGTTTGGGCATAAAAATACATTCTGACACCATTTCTAGCGAGAAATGTGGTCTTTGCTTCCACAGTCTTCAGCCAGTTCGTGCTTATGATAAATATTTTAATAGTTATCACGCATGTTTTTATCGTTGCTATGATGGTTGCCATGGCACCACGGGCGCAGCTTGGTGTTTAAATCACAGTCCCTGCGTGGTGTCCTTCAGTGATCGTGAATGTTATTCATGTTATATAATAGTAATATTTGAGGCTAGATTACATCTCTAATGAGAAGGATCATGCGAGTCTGTTTATACCGAGGCCGGCCCGAGTGCGCGACCGGCCCGAGTCCGCGAGCCGAGCGGCCCGAGCGGCGCGAGCCGAGCGGCCCGAGCGGCGCGAGCCGAGCGGCCCGAGTGCGCGAGCGGACCGAGTGCGCGAGCGGACATGACGTGTGGCTGTCGTAAAAACCCTATTTGTAAACAACCAGCCCTTTAACTCGGGACTGCGTCATAAACACGGCGCGCTTGGAAGACCACGATGTCATCTTCCTTCTGTCAGGTAAGTAGTTTATTGTTTTTAAAGATCGTTGCGATCTAGGTTTACAGACCGAGTGCGGAGAGAGTCCGTCAATCCACACTATGGACGCTGTTCATCAGCTAATACGCCATTGTTAGCCACATGCTTCAGCCCACGGTAGCCTGTGCTACCTGGGAGGTGAATACGTGGTTGTTGAAAGCAGTTCAAGACGCTTAGCTCATCATTGAGGGACGCTACAATATAAATATAAACATGAATTTGATTTATGAATGCTTTAGATTAATAAGGAGTGTATTTGTCTACCATTACTCCACAATATCAGGTCAATTTGGTTTAATGTATAGTATGCACTATGACAATAATGTTTCCATGTTATGGAGTTGCGATTCATTTTATAAAACAATTGCTATGTTCTGTTTTTTAATCAAGGAGGATCCAAGTGAAGCTACAGGAGTTTCATTAACGTCAACAACTTGGACCAAACAGTTTGTTTTGCTTGATGAAGAGCAGGAAGGGCAGCCTGGAGAGAAAGAGAAGCCGGGTTGAGCCCACTACCATCATCCACGTACCACGAGGAAGATGAGGGAGAGAAATGATCCTACCATTAAAGAGGTACTTTTAAGTGACATACCAGAAAAAACATTTTATATAATTTGCCAAATATACATTTTTATTAAATCCCCAAAGTACATTTTGATCAATCATGCTTCCCTGCTGTGATTGTTTAACTAGGAAAACAACTTTTTCCACAGGAAGGCAAGTAAATTGAAGGAATACATGTGCAGAGTTTTCCTCTGTTATGTATAATGATGACCCCCATCAAACATAATGTTAGCAATATTTACACCTTTTAATTTATACTGTTTATTTCTGTCTACATGTGTGAATTTGCCTTCATTAGTTTCAAAAAAGAGCGATGATGTATCGGTCAGTGGGCGGCAGCACGAGACTCCGCAAACTAGTCTGTAAGCCCTGCCTTATTCATTGTAGTATTAATGTGTTTGAATAAGTCAGGCCGCTGATTATCAGCTACGGATTAAAGTCAAACAGATATTGCTATCCTCTGTGTTGATTTCTTTAATGTTAAGAATGTTTCTCATAAGACCTTATCAGATTGCATTGTGAAACATCTGGGTCACCTAATTTTAGTGTAAAGAAGAAGGTGAACTCTTGACTAATGACTAATTTTGCACTGAAACACAAACTTGATGTTACACATCTTAAACAATATGATATGGGCGCCACTTAGACAACCAGACCTGTGTGCTTTGCTGTGACTATAAATGACTGGAACCTCAGATAAAGAAAGTTATTTTCTGACTTCCATAACTGAGGCATTCTCTACAGAATGTAATGTGCCCATTCTACTTCAGATCCATTGAATCATTGTGTGTTTATGTTGCTTAAAGCAGAGCATTCACTGCTTTAATGTAATCAGCATCTTATCTGACAATATCATGGTGTAGAAGTGCAAGGAAATACCATTATGTTATGATCAATGTCATTTATTGTGCACAAACATTATATTAAGGCATCTGCTGGAAATGTTATGATCAACAATTCTCATGCAAAAAATACTTTAAAAACTACACAAATAGTGTTTTGGAGAGGGGGGTTTCAGAGGGAGGGGGTAGCTCTGGAGAAAGGTCTGTCAATCCAGGTCTGCTGCTTGGTGTGATGGAGACATGAGGTTAGCATCAGGAGCGGAGGCTGCAGGAGGGACCGTGGAGCTGAGGCACACCTGTACTGCTTCTCTTGAGAAGAACTGAAGGACACAAACAAACCATAGTGTTAAATTATGAAGATGGTTCCCTCTGATTTTTTTTTAACATAAACGTCAGACAGGCCACTAAAAACTAAAAATGCTGAAGCTAACAGCTACCACACAGCAAGCTAATGCCTTCCTAAGGCTGCCAGGGAGTAGCATGAGTAGCATTGTAGCAAGAGAGTGTAGCTAATCACAGCCCTCACAGTTCTTCATCAGTGGAGAAGTACCTCGCCATGTTTTCATCTTCAGAGGAGTCATCTAAAGACTGTGCTGCTGTTCCAGAATATGTCAGGCCCGCTGCAGCCTGCTGGGCTTGAACTCTGAGCACGAAGAGTAGGCCCTCACGTCCCGTCTCAGTAAATGCATCAGTACTGCCTGAGAATATATGATAAAAGACAAAAACGTCTCAATTGTGCGTTTGTGTGTATGTATACATACACACATACAAGGCTTTCTTTTCTACAGAAATATTTTTCCTGAGTTGATGACTCTGCTTATTGCCATCTAGAATGTGAAACCAAATATATTTTTTGGTGTACCCATACAAGATGTCCAATGTAACACCAATAAAATCCAATCTACTACACTACGGTTTTAATGCCTCTGCAATAGCGAGTCGCCGGAGGCATAACTGCATGTTTTCGGATTGTCTAACTTTGTATTTGTCTTAAAGTAAAAAGGTCAAGGCCACACTGACCTCATCTTATGGTTTCAGTTGTCAAGAGATACAGTGTCATTTATATGAGAGAAAATATGTAGAAATATGTAGACGGACACTGCTCTGGTTAGCGGAGTCATACAACGCAGTGCGATAATTCTAGTGTAGTTTTTTTGTAATAAATGGGTTATCTATTTTTACAATCTACAAAAAGTTATCTATACATTTGGTCACAGAATGTTACACAAATAAATTGGCATTAAAGTTGGCATCTTGCTGTCTCACCAGTCTGACGATGCAGCTGAAGCGTCCATCAAGGGCTTTCTGCAGGTAATTTGGATTGTTTGTTTCTTTTGACGAGGAGAATAACATGAATTCATACCGATATCAGTTTACAATCAAACCTTTTTGTGTTAACCTTGTTTAAACAGAGTCAAAGGACATTGTACAACAATGACACATATTTTCCCACAGTACCTGTCGTTCACTACTGAACTTCTGACACCCATTACTGGACTGTGTCTTCCTGTAGAGTGGTGATGTTCTCAACGTTCTTTTCACAGTCTGTCAAAACAAAATTAGAGTTACAAATGTTAATGCCCCACAACCCATTGCAGATACGGTTGTATTTGCACACCACATCGGATCAAAACAAAACTGCAGTCTGTGAAACAAGCAGTTTTGGTAGATATAAGGGAAATGCTAATATTTCTACATGAAACATATTCAGTCCCTTAAGCAAAATAACAATGATGGCAGGCCGCAACCTCGATGCCTTCGTCTGCTTTGCTTACAGACTAGTTTGCGGAGTCTTGTGCTGCCGCCCACTGACCGATACATCATCGCTCTTTTCTGAAACTAATGAAGGCAAATTCACACATGTAGACAGAAATAAACAGTATAAATTAAAAGGTGTAAATATTGCTAACATTATGTTTGATGGGGGTCATCATTATACATAACAGAGGAAAACTTTGCACATGTATTCCTTAAATTTACTTGCCTTCCTGTGGAAAAAGTTGTTTTCCTAGTTAAACAATCACAGCAGGGAAGCATGATTGATCAAAATTCTTTCAGTGTGATATTAACTTGTATTTCAGCAAGTGTACTTTGGGGATTTAATAAAAATGTATATTTGGCAAATTATATAAAATGTTTTTTCTGGTATGTAACTTAAAAGTACCTCTTTAATGGTAGGATCATTTCTCTCCCTCATCTTCCTCGTGGTACGTGGATGATGGTAGTGGGCTCAACCCGGCTTCTCTTTCTCTCCAGGCTGCCCTTCCTGCTCTTCATCAAGCAAAACAAACCGTTCGGTCCAAGTTATTGACGTTAATGAAACTCCTGTAGCTTCACTTGGATCCTCCTTGATTAAAAAACAGAACATAGCAATTGTTTTATAAAATGAATCGCAACTCCATAACATGGAAACATTATTGTCATAGTGCATACTATACATTAAACCAAATTGACCTGATATTGTGGAGTAATGGTAGACAAATACACTCCTTATTAATCTAAAGCATTCATAAATCAAATTCATGTTTATATTTATATTGTAGCGTCCCTCAATGATGAGCTAAGCGTCTTGAACTGCTTTCAACAACCATGTATTCACCTCCCAGGTAGCACAGGCTACCGTGGGCTGAAGCATGTGGCTAACAATGGCGTATTAGCTGATGAACAGCGTCCATAGTGTGGATTGACGGACTCTCTCCGCACTCGGACTGTAAACCTAGATCGTAACGATCTTTAAAAACAATAAACTACTTACCTGACAGAAGGAAGATGACATCGTGGTCTTCCAAGCGCGCCGTGTTTATGACGCAGCCCCGAGTTAAAGGGCTGGTTGTTTACAAATAGGGTTTTTACGACAGCCACACGTCATGTCCGCTCGCGCACTCGGTCCGCTCGCGCACTCGGGCCGCTCGGCTCGCGCCGCTCGGGCCCGCTCGGCTCGCGCCGCTCGGGGCCGCTCGGGCTCGCGGACTCGGGCCGGTCGCGCACTCGGGCCGGCCTCGGTATAAACAGACTCGCATGATCCTTCTCATTAGAGATGTAATCTAGCCTCAAATATTACTATTATATAACATGAATAACATTCACGATCACTGAAGGACACCACGCAGGGACTGTGATTTAAACACCAAGCTGCGCCCGTGGTGCCATGGCAACCATCATAGCAACGATAAAAACATGCGTGATAACTATTAAAATATTTATCATAAGCACGAACTGGCTGAAGACTGTGGAAGCAAAGACCACATTTCTCGCTAGAAATGGTGTCAGAATGTATTTTTATGCCCAAACTAAGTTACAAAATTATATTTTTATCTGAAAAAACAAGGAATCTCCGCCATGTTTTCCTCTCCGCAGACGGGAGCTTGAGAGTCACGTGACGTGAGAACACGCCAATGCAAAACAATGGGAGGACTAAATGTTACCATCTCACAATCTGAGAGGCCAGATTGTGAGATGGTAACGTCGGTCCAAGTGGACCAACGTTACCATTGAACATTTTCTGATGAGACTGGGTTGCCATTCGAGCTGCAGACTCCAGACCTGCAGCGGCTGACGTGCAGCAGCAGAGACTGAAACCAGAACCTGAGCCTGTGCAGACGTGACCGTGCATGTTTTCATTCCTGTTAGTAACGTGTGACTTTTCCTCGAGAGAAACATTTACAATTAACGGCCTCTGTTTTTCAAAGATTAACTTTTTCAAAGGTCCTCATGGAAAAGCTCCTGCAGCACGGCTTCACCTCCGAGCACCATAATGAGGCTGCTGGTGAATTATTAACTCCAGATTTTTATAGATTCAGCCTCAATAAAACCATCCAGAAGTTTCTTCTTCTACTTCTGTGTCTTTTCTCAGCAGCGAAGCATGCAGCCGGCAAAAACAGTAAATATTTAGACGTGTTTGCGTTTCTCTGCTCGTCAAAGTCTGATTAATTTTAGCTTATTTACTGTATAGTGCGTCATGCTTCTAAATGTGTTGCCCTTAAATAGGCATGAAGTTTGGCTGTGAACGTGCACACGGCCGCAGTAACCCCCCCCCCCCCCCGAGCCTCACGGAGGTGAATCCAAACACAGGACACTTGAATAGAGAGGAAAACAAAATCAGGATTTTAAAGGTGGGAGATCACGATCTGACTTTGAGTTCTTGAGATTAAGATTTAAACATAATAATTGTTCTGCACAAAAGCTTTTAATTCTTACACACACCCCTTCAATATTCATATAATGGGAAACATGACACTGTTTCTGAGAAAGTTTTAATATTAAATTATTCTCAAAACTCCATAACAAAGGGTTCAGAGAAAAATCTGGGCTGAAAAAAGTTGTTAACATTATAGGGAGGTCCTTCATCAATATTGCAATAACAAATACAGAGTAAATGGTTGTTGGGATGATTCCCAGCTGCTGTACTGGTGTCCTGAACCCTGTTGTTCCCAATGGCCATGCTAGTGCCTTGCATTGCGGTTCCACCACCATATGAGTTTGGATCAGGGTTAGAAAAACTGCCATTTAAATGCATTATACTTTGAATTGAGTGCTAATTGTCAGATGTGAACTGAATCTACAAACAAACGCAAAGTTCAGATTATCCATCACATGACTTTATTCGTGAATAGTCACAGATTTGATACGACAATAACTTCATTTAATAAAAAATCTGCGTAGGACAGTTCTGATTTTGCCACAACTCATTGAATTGAACAGATATTCCTTTGATGAGATTAACTGCAGGTTGTAAATCAACATCATCAGCAGCTCTATAGCACAGAGAGAAAAAGACTTTGCCAGAATTGTTAGAACAAATAAACACGTCCACATCAGCTGCTCTGCTTTATTCGTATTGTTCTTTATTTTTAAAATGTATAAATATACAGTCTCATAAATACAACACTTTAACACTGATGGGTAAGACACTGAACATTTATCCATGTAGGCGTTGTCAGGAGGTTTGTGTCTCCGTCGGGCGGAGGTAGCGTTAGATTGTTTTGATGCAGAAGCAAATGTTTAAACCTCATGTGTATTTATTTATATATATATCGTGACTTGATGTATGAAACAGTTAAATCAGACACAGGGGACGGGGGACACATGCACAAACAGTGGACATGACACGGCAAAACCATTAAAGGGACCAAAGACATCCAGGAATTAATGAAATGTATCAAAAAAAGAGAAATGAAATCTCGACCTCCTCCCACGTGAACCTTTCTTACGTCACCTTCTGAACCTCCGATTCTTCTAAACACAAACCGATCTCCACCAGCGTCTCTTGTATGTCTTGTCTTCTTCTTCCCGTCTTCCCCCCTTCACGTTTAGGCGCCACCACTTAACGCCTGCGTGTTCTTTGCATAGTCCCAGTTTTTCATCTCGTTCTTCTGAAGCAGATCCCGGATCAGCTTGGAGTTGAGGAAGCGTCTGTAGGAATCTTTCTCCATCAGGACGTAGATCATCCTCTGGGCCTCGTCGAAACAGGACAGACAGGCGTGCTCCACGTTCTGCCTCGTGTCCTCCCTGGTGGCCGCGTCCAAGTTCACCTGGAGACAACGAGGAGGAGGGACGGTGAATAAACTTCAGAACTTAGCACCGACACGGCCATCGATAATAATATTCTGTAGTATTGATAATGGGTGAATTGTGCTTTGTGTGCAAGCACAGACACAACATGCATTTCCAATGTAGTTTCAAATGTCCAACAATTATAATGTGGTAGTAATTGCAAAAGTATGCTAATTGTAAGTTCATTAATCAATTGATTGCTTACACATCTTTACTCTATTATCTTTATTGCTACTTGTATCAGTATTATTATTATTATTATAAAATTCTTATTGTGAGTTTCATATTGCCTGATTTTAATCAGTAACTTTTTTACTAATATTGAAAAATGCTGTACAAATAAAGTTGAAATTATATTGTAATTTCTTTTTTATATATATATATTTGTATGTAAGGTGTATTTTTTTAGTTTTGCAGCATGACTTCTAAAATATGTCAGGTAACATTGAAATATCTCAAAAACTGGTTGTAGATTATATAAGGTAATGAGAGAAATCTGTAAAAATAATATATATATTTATGTTAAAGCAAATACTAATTTGTACTCTATACAGGCCTGTTAGTAATTAATAAAAAAAAACACAAATCGTTAACAGTTTTTTAAGATTTTTTGTGTTTAGGATAATTTCAGTTACAAGAAAAATATGTTTTACGATGAATAGTTTATGGTCATATATTATCATAAACGAACTGTAAGTGTTTTCTATCCACGTTGTTCGTCTGAGGTCCTGCAACCATGATGAAATCAAAGAGTAAAAGCCTTTTTAATGAGGCAGCTCAGTGAAACGTCATTAGTGCTGCAGCACTATTCATTATACCCACAGACTCAAGTGTTGATTCACTGAAGTGGAATGTGCAGTCGCATTAATACGATTTATGAAATATGTTTACAGCTCTCAACATTCATTACAATCACTTTGAGCCTCTTTCTAGTTTACTCACATTCACCATAATAATAATAAAAAACTAAACTAATCACCTCATTAGGGGCGTCGGCCTCCACGTATTGCCGGTAGATGTCCTTGGCTCTGCTCCCCAGCTTGGACGCTCCGGTCTTCTTGTATTCCTCACAGGCGAGCCAGAAGTCCATGTTCTCCTCGCTGAACTCCGACCTCAGGAAGCTGCGGAAGATCCAGCGCCCGGCTAACGAGGGAAGAGGAGAAGAAAAGTGTTTCTGTTAAATATCAATTCCACTTTTTACAGACACACAAAGTGAAGGTGCAGAGCTCAGGTTGTATCTGAGGCTGAATGTGAGAAGGAAAAAGGTCTGAATCAGTTGCTCCAGACTTTTTCTAGAACTTCTCCTGTCAGTCAGTGTGAACACGGCAGGAAAATGTCCAGACATTTCCCAGCAAGCTAGAGGATGTGTTGAAGACACAATGTGTGCGAAAATGGATAAATATTAATATCTCAGGATGAAAAAGAAAAGATGTACTCGAAGAAAATATGTAAACTTAGAAACTAGACGACTAGATTCAAGAGCAATTTGATGATAAGGGTCGACGCTGGATGTTTAATTTCATTTTAGGTTTTGTGTCCCTGGATCAGATTCAGACGATTTGGATCTCAGTGTAATTGGAGCTGGAGTTTGTGTTAACTTCATGTCTAAAGGAAATAAACACACAAAAAATTCAACAATTCTAATGTGCAATTGCATTTTGTCCCACAAAATCCAGCAGCGATAATTGCCACCTTTCTTTTCAGACACAAGTTTCACACGACTTGCAGAAGACATCAACAGATCTGAGGCTTCGTTTGAGATCCTTCATGATTCCAGGGACGGATGAAGGACGAGGAGGCTTCTGAGGCCTCGATGAGATAAAGTGAAGATCGGAAAAAAAGTCGGACGAAGTCGGGAAGACATGATGATGTCAGAGGTCAGCGAATGAGATCATGGAACCCAGGAGGTCGGCGCCCAGCTGGTTCCCGCAAGGCCATTGCTCCCGGTTTTTATGTCCTCGCACACACACAGTGTTATTCTCTGAGGGATTGTGCACACGCACATATACACACTGTACTGGTCAGCGCGTCCTGAGGGGCCTCTGACCAGTGTCTCCAGACACGTAGCAGAAAACCAGGGCCTGAGAACGTGTGTGTGTGTGTGTGTCTGTGTGTGTAGCACAAGTTTCCTGTTTCAATCCTGTTAACTTTTCTTTAACAACATTAACAAAGCCTTTGTGTGTCGGTGGATCTTTGCACGAAGATGCCGCTGCTGAATGTGAGTAATTCAAAAATTCAAACATTCAAACATCTTTTGAAATCTCTGGATCCTTCCAGGAAGCATTAGCGAGGAATGTGAAGGTCGAGGCCTCGTCTGATCATATTCCCACAGCTGCAGCAGCATCATGTCACAGGAGAATTTATCATGTTTAGTTGTTTGATATATTTAAATCAACCCCAGGAGAGAATCTGCATGACAGTCAGTGTTAAACGAATCAGACCAGGTCCTGTGGGATTCGCTTTGGACGCATTAGACTTAAATTTAATAATAATGAGATTTTTATCGAACACTTACTGTCACTGTTCATGACGTGGCTGAAGGACTCTGTCCATTGCTTCACCTCGGTTGCAGTCGGAACCCTGAAACACAGAGAAACAGGTTTTTAAATTCAGTTGCATGAATTTGCATTGCAGAGAGACTTTGAGTTTTGATCCCCTGCTGGAGGTATTCACGTGTATAAAACCATATTAATACAGAAAGATTAGGACTTTGATTCTAACCAGCTCATGAAGGAACACGAGAACCTTCCAGAGAGAACCTGAGATCATTGAGGTCGGACCGAGGCCACAAACACGACGTCATGTGACGCAAAACCAGATCCCATATCAGGAATTACACTACTTCCAGATATGGTAATTAAGTTTCAAATTAATATCATGATAGCCATTATGAATTTTTTCCCATGGTAACACAAACCAGCATCTGCTTCGGCAATTACAGCTCGAAACAAAGCGTCACAGATCCTCGAAATACCAAAAGGAGGAAGCAGGAAGCAGGAAATCATCTATTTCCCTCTGAATTAATTGACTTTTCAGCTGCGGTTTGACCTCTTTTCTCATCCTCCCTTCATTTGTCTCCAAAACAAGCTGAGATGATCCCTCATTAAACTGATGGTTTATTTTTTGAGTCCTGAGGAGGACAGGTGTCGTGTAGGGGAATGGATCAATGACCTTCAGGATTTTCAGATGAATCAGACTCATGTTAAGTAGTTTTATAATCAGGGAGAAGAATCCTCTCAGAGGCTTCAAGCACAAACACCTTCCAGGGTTTCAACATTTAAAATTTAAGATCATAACGAATCAGATTAAAGACCTAAGTCAAGTCCGACAGGTATTGAAGGAAGATCAGAGTTCCAGAAGATAAGTGGAAGAAGCCGAGTGGAGAACAACCCTGGAAACATCACGTTATCTCTGAAACTAATATCACCAGCCAATGTGTGGAGATCAATTTGTTTATAGACGATCAGATATCAGTTCTCTTGGTTGTAGTTTTATCTCACTGAAATAACATCTGCATCATTGAGAAAAGAACCACAACACACAGAGACAATACACACTCTGCATTACGACAACAGAAGCAATGTTAAATTAACCTAACTGACCGAAACACATTTGAGACATAGTTCGATATATTTCAACATATTGAAGAGTGTTTATATATCAGTTATCAGTTCCACGTCGGTCTTAATGGCAGTTTTATGATTATCAATCATACTTGTGTAAAAAACAACTACGACAGAGACATAAAACATTTATTTTAAAATAAACCTAATTTTCAAGCATAGATGAAGTTGCGTTAACATGATAAAGATCGACTTCATCATATTTCAACATATTTTTAAGGAGTAAAATGTGTATTCTTGGATTGTAGACTTTTTAAGACCCTGCAGAAACTGTTACAGCTGCACGTCCACCTGGAGAAGCAACTCGTGAATTTCCTTTTTGACGCAGCACACAGAGCCGCTCGACAGACGCATGCACAGAGAGTTTATGGTTTGGATCATAAGCTTCGTGCATGTGGTTAAATTAGCTTAATTCATTAAACCCAGTGTTCCCAGTGACAGATTAGTTCCTCTCACCTCTTCTCAGCAGCAGCAGCAGCAGCAGCAACGCTCTTCTCCTTCGTCTGCTTCTGATCTGCAGCTTGAGGTTCAGGCTTCTGCAGTAAGAAGCTTATTTTGTGCTTGATGTCTTTGGCACTGTGGAGAGGCAGGTGACAGGGCGGGGGGCGGGGGGGGGGGGGGGTTGAGACACGGCATTTCAGAAGAGATCAGGTTGTTTTGCTTCGAATAAACAATTCTGTACCTGTTGTTTCAAGTCACAGACTGATTTAAAACAGTATAAGTTCAATTTAAAATGAAAAATGAGCATAAAATCATCATCAAATCCATTTTCCTCCGTTACCTTCACAGCAGAATGAGAGATCTTACCTTTTCAGACATGTGGCAGGAAGAGTTGCGAGTCCTTTACACATGGCGACAGAGTTAGAGATCCAAAGACACAGCTGGTGCAGACGGGGTTTGTTGTGACAGCGAGCAGCAGCGTTCTTCAGTGTTCAGCAGCAGGCTGTGGGTTGTCTCCGCCCCCCCCCCCAGCCCACAAGGCTTTATACCTCCAGTGTGCACGCTGACAGGAAACCGACCAATCACAGCAGACCAGGAGAAAGGAGGCAGAGGGAAGGAGGATGGAGGGAAAGTTACAGCCGACGGGATCAAGTGCAACCAAAACAAAAGGTGTTTTCCACTGAGGGAGGAAACCAGGAAGTCCTCGCTCTGTGGGGACTCAGATTGATCAGGTTGGTGTCAGAGACCAGGTTTGGTGGTTTGTGCAAATACTTTTTACTTGTTTGCATCAACTTTAGTTTTCTTGTGTGAATCATTTGTGTAACTTCTCGGGATCCAGGCAGCTTCTAACTGTTTGTTGTTATTGAAACACGATCAGCTTGTTTCAAAGTGGACGTACATGATAAATGTGAAATAAAATAAGAATGTTTTTAATGTAGCTCTCCCTCATCTTGTGCCTGAATCCGCCGTCACAGCGCCCCCTGCTGTAGAGGAGCCATACCTGCTACTGAGCCCCCACCCACAAATTAACAGGATTGGTTACTTAGGTTTGTGACATCACAACTGCAGGAGAAAGAGTAAAAGTAAGAAATAAAGGCCCAAAATAACAATTATAATGAATCACAGCCCCAAAATGTATTTACAAAATATATAAACAGTTCTATAAGAGGAATATAGGAATACTCATTATGTAACTGAATATGTAATACAGAGAAAGGCCAAATTCATTAACATATTGGTGTATGTGTGTGTGTTTTTGAGCTTGTGTGTGCGCGTATGTGTGTGTGTGTGTGTGTGTGTGTGTGTGTGTGTGTGTGTGTGTGTGTGTGTGTGTGTGTGTGTGTGTTGAATGTTTATACAGCTGTTTAGTTGCTCCACCATCTTGTTAAGTTTGTTTTTATTCTGTAAGAAATTAGACAAATTGCATAAACTCAAACCAGATAGATTAGATTTCAAAGTCCTGCAGTTCCCTTTCTGAACCGTGCATGAAAACAAACATGACCTCACCGTGTCCGTCTCTTTTCCACATGTCCTCACGTCTCACGTCCGTCGGCCTGAACACGTTTCCTCTGATCCGAAGCCTAAAAGCAGCTTTTCCTTCTCTGTCACGTTTGAATCATGGATGAATCCGAACGGGGGGGTGAACTCAGACTGTGGCCAAAGAGAATGGATGACAGTCAGTGATGAGGTCACGGTGGAGGTTCATGGTCCCTGACTGATGCACGAGTCCCTCTTCTCTGACCTCACGGTGCAATTTCATCTGATTTGGACAAGATTTGTGTTTTATTTTTAAGTGTACACTTTCTTGCACTAAATCTGATCTCAGCTGGATTCCCTCCTCCATGTAAACATCCAGGACACGACCTGTCTGTCCTTGTGCTGCCAACTTCTTATCAATCGATTTAGTTGTTGTGTTTAATGTTTGTGTCTTTTATGTAAACGTTTCTTTTAAATGTGTCAGTTTGGATGTGACGTGTTGTGTGTTTCTACGGTGTAAAGTTTGTTCTATTCTATTCTATCTCTATGTATCCTAAATACATCAGGGCAAGAGAAACCAATCCACTGTTTATGATGCCACCATGATGAAGATCTATAAATAAAGATGAGCTACTAGCGCTGCCATCTTACGTGATGATGTCATTTGAAGTCTGTGAAGTAGCGATCAAGGGGCGGAGCCACAGAGTCAAGGTCCCGTCGATGCACAAGCTCAACCAATCACGAGTCGGGTCCCAGGTGTCAATCATGATGTTTCATCCTAATAACTAATTAAGACCAAACTCATCAGAAACACATTAAAATGACAGAAACCATCACATGACGAGACAATTTCCCATTTTTAAATTCATTGAAAAGAACATGTGATTTCCTCATATCTATCAAATCATTCCTGAGTATAACATCACAGTTTATTTATTTCATTCCTAGTGAACATTCGCCGTGAGCCTGTGATCAGTCCGGTTCTTTGTTTCTCCGTCACCTTCAGTGTCAGTGAGCTGCGACGGGTCCGGCTGCTGCAGAGCTGAACCTGAACGGACAGAAACATGTCGTCCTCCGGTCACAGTTTGTTTCTCAGGACAATGGCACTAAAATAACTCTGTTTGGTTTCTGTCAACGAGGAGCTGTGTGTGTGTGTGTGTTTATGTGTCAGTGTGTATGTGTGTCAGTGTGTTTGTGTGTGTGTGTGTGTGCATCTCATCAAGCTGCAGCAGCGAAACACAAACATGCTGGCGTCAGGGGAGAGCTGCTGAGAGACTCCAACAAATAAAACACACTAAGATTGAAACACAAAAATAAAACGTGTGATATAAATATATAAAAAGACGACAGCATGGACTTCAGATTCAGGTTTTCCTTTAGGACGGAGATGGTTCTTTATCCCCGCTTGTTTTGAGAAGAAGAAAGATTTAATTTACATCACGAGTGTCTTTCTTTCTTGGAGGAATTTTCAATTGTTTTTTATTTCACTGAAATCTGTGCTAACAAAAGATTATGCACATCAATAAAACAAACTTTCTTGTCTATTTCAAATTTGTCAAGCCCCGAATCATAAGAACAAGAAATCCTGTTTCATGGTAATGGTAGATCCCGTGAGTTATTCCACAACAGCCTCATCCTGGGTGAGAAGAATCGTTCTCTACTCTCTGTTCAGTTCCTGTCAGCGAGTTGTTTCCAAAGCAAAACTTCCCACCGCTCCTGTTTTCACCTAAACAAGTGAGCACACTGCAAGTTATTTCTGGTAACAGCTCAGGGGGGTGGGGGGGGGGGGGGGACAAAATAAAACCAACTGTTTGTTTAAAGGGAACAAGGTGCATCATATGTTCAGATCATATATACAAAATATTGGAATCATGGCTCCACAGGTCGAGAGGGATCAGAGCTGTGGGCTGCTCTGTGGAGCTGGTGAGCGTGTGGTGGGCTCCTTGTGGAGCTGGTGAGCTAGTGGTGGGCTCCTCTGTGGAGCTCTGGGACCAGTGGGGTTTGATGAAGGTGTGAGTAGCATCATTTATCTCAGGACTGATTCACTCGAGTGTCCACATCCCACAGCTCTGATCCCTCTCGACCTGTGGAGCCATGATTCCAATATTTTGTATATATGATCTGAACATATGATGCACCTTGTTCCCTTTAAACAAACAGTTGGTTTCATTTTGGTGGTGGGCTCCTCTGTGGATGCTCCACAGAGGAGCCCACCACTAGCTCACCAGCTCCACAAGGAGCCCACCACTAGCTCACCAGCTCCACAGAGCAGCCCACCACACGCTCACCCGCTCCACAGAGCAGTCCACCACATGCTCACCAGCTCCACAGAGCAGTCCACCACACGTTCACCAGCTCCAAAGAGCTCTGGAGAGAAGTGACAGTAACAGCGGGTGACGTCATATATTTAAATATCCACATTACAGTCAAACTTAACATTCAGAATATGGCTCCACAGGTCGAGAGGGATCAGAGCTGTGGATGTGGACACTCGAGTGAATCAGTCCTGAGATAAATGATGCTGCTCACACCTTCATCAAACCCCACTGGTCCCAGAGCTCCCCAGAGGAGCCCACCACTAGCTCACCAGCTCCACAGAGCAACCACACGCTCACCAGCTCCACAGAGCAACCACACGCTCACCAGCTCCACAGAGCAGCCCACCACTAGCTCACCAGCTCCACAAGGAGCCAACCACTAGCTCACCAGCTCCACAGAGCAGCCCACCACACGCTCACCATCTCCACAGAGCAGTCCACCACACGCTCACCATCTCCACAGAAGAGCCCACCACACGTTCACCAGCTCCAAAGCGCTCTGGAGAGAAGTGACAGTAACAGCGGGTGACGTCATATATTTAAATATCCACATTACAGTCAAACTTAACATTCAGAATATGAAGGACACGTCCCCAACCTGACCTGAGGTCAGTGATATTACAGTGAGATCCATTTACCTCAGTTGTTATTCATGTCTCACAGGGGAGGTGCAGCGGGGGGGGGGGGTTATCATTTCATTTCTGCCTCAGTGTGACAACATCTTATCTTATCTTATCGTATCTTATCTCATAAGGATATTATCATATCTGATCTAATCTTATCTTTTCTTATCTGGTCTCATCTTATCTGATCTAATCTTATCTTATCTTATCTTATCTGGTCCTATCTTATTTTATCTTGTCTTATCTTATCTTATCTGGTCTTATCTTATTTTACCTTATCTTATCTTATCTTATCTTATCTTATCTGGTCTTATCTTATCTGGTCTTATCTTACCTTATCGTATCTTATCTTATCTGGTCTCATCTTATCTTATCTGGTCTTATCTTACCTTATCTTGTCTTATCTTATCTTATCTGGTCATTATCTTATTTCATCTTGTCTTATCTTATCTGGTCTTATCTTACCTTATCTTGTCTTATCTTATCTTATCTGGTCATTATCTTATTTCATCTTGTCTTATCTTATCTGGTCTTATCTTACCTTATCTTATCTTATCTTATCTTGTCTCATCTTATCTTATCTTATCTGGTCTCATCTTATTTTATCTTGTCTTATCTTATCTTATCTGGTCCTATCTTATTTTATCTTGTCTTATCTTATCTTATCTGGTCTTATCTTATTTTACCTTATCTTATCTTATCTTATCTTATCTGGTCTTATCTTATCTGGTCTTATCTTACCTTATCGTATCTTATCTTATCTGGTCTCATCTTATCTTATCTGGTCTTATCTTACCTTATCTTGTCTTATCTTATCTTATCTGGTCATTATCTTATTTCATCTTGTCTTATCTTATCTGGTCTTATCTTACCTTATCTTGTCTTATCTTATCTTATCTGGTCATTATCTTATTTCATCTTGTCTTATCTTATCTTGTCTTATCTTACCTTATCTTATCTTATCTTATCTTGTCTCATCTTATCTTATCTTGTCTCATCTTATCTTATCTTATCTGGTCTCATCTTATTTTATCTTGTCTTATCTTATCTTATCTGGTCTTATCTTACCTTATCTTATCTTATCTTATCTTATCTGGTCTTATCTTACCTTATCTTAACTTATCTTATCTTATCTGGTCTTATCTTACCTTATCTTAACTTATCTTATATTATCTGGTCTTATCTTACCTTTCTGATCTTTCTGGGTGGGGGGGGTTAAGCACCCCTACTGGCCAGTGGCTGTAGCTGCAGCGTTCGATGCCTTCTGTAGTTTAAAATGTTCTAAAAACAGGTATAAAAAGCTGTTAGACATTTAAATCAGTGTATAAATCTTCCCTGTTGAGCTTCATTTGATATGACAACACGTAAACTTTCTCTCATCAACACAAACCCTGACTTCCCGGCATCGACCTGACGAGAGCAGCTGTTCTATGAAAAGGTCCCATATGGAAACTCTGCAGAGTTCTCTGTGCCGTGACGGTTTGAACGCCGGCTTGGCTCCGACAATAAAGACTTGATCAGGGTTGAGCCTGAAGACGGCTTTCATCTCCTCCCCTGAGCCGTGGCCATTAGCATAACGAAGCCGGGCTCAGAGTTTTCTAAATGACCCGTAGCCCAGAACTCCCAGTGCTGCTGTGGCGGAGGAGACGAGGTGAGTGATTACAGTCCTGGTCGGTGAGCCGGCCCTGGTTCTCCATAATGAGCTGTGATGAGGCTACGTGAGGAGCAGCAGGTCCAGATGAGTATCAGGACCACGGCTGCTGCTGCTGCTGCTGGAGGCCACAGCCCCAGCTTTGATCAAAGGTGATGGATGACTCACTGAAATGTGTGTGTGTGTGTTTGTGTGTGTGTGGGTGGGTGGTTGCCTACATGTTGTATTGATTTGTTGTTACACGGCTGTGGAGAGATTAGAGCCTGTGTGTGTTTTGTTAGATGAGTTGATAAACTGAGTTAATGCTGTCGCAGCGAAACTGACAAACGAGGTGACACAAGGACGCTTCGGGTTGTTGCTGGATTTTAAATCTCCTCGTCATCTCCAGTTAAACTGTCACTTATCTCTGATTTACTAAATTTCATAAGACGCATTACTGCCAAGCTCTTGTTTAAACGTCAATAAAGAATAGAACACGACTCAAAGACCAAACTCGTCTTTATCGATCAACCACTTCTAGCAAGTGTAGGAAATGTAAGGGGGCGTGGTTGTTGTACATTATGCAAAATGTTAACTTTATAACCTTATAAATACACGAGAAAAACATTTGTTTTTTGCTTGTTAGCTTCATCACGAGTGCTGTGCATTCTGGGATGGTTTGGAACGAGAAGGCTCCACCCTTCAGATCCTACGAGGACTGAGAATGGAAGGATGGGGCCCCTGAATTGATGTTCTGATGTTTTGACAGATGTTCTAACTCCTGTCAAAGTTCTCTAATCCACCTCCGAGGGGGTTTGGATACTTGATTAAGACCCTGAACGACCAACTGCTCCACCAGTGGGTGAATGTGCATGACACAGGCTGGAAAACTCACTGTAAATGCAGCCAATTAACACTCTGCTGTGAGGACACACACACACACACACACACACACACACACACACACACATAGAGACTTACAAGGTGAAAACAATACCTAGACAAAAAAATTCAACTTTCCTACTTTGTGACGCTCCTCATGCCCACTTAACCTCGTTTGCAAATAAAAGAACTAAACTCTATTTTTCCATCACGTCTTCTCTTGTCGGCCTTTCGATAAAATGGATCTGCTTTTATCAAAGCTCCACTTCAGCACAGATCTATCGCCTTAGGGCTCGACGAATCACATTTGTTGTCCCTGAATAGTTCATTCACCTCAACTCTCTTGTGAGTCACAATCACCGCTCGGTGAAATCAGTTTAAATCGAGGACAGGGCTCCCTGATCGGCTGTCGATGCCCTTTCCTAAAGACACACACACACGTTTCTCAGCAGTTGTTGAGTCATTGTTGTGTTTATCATTATGCACGAGTCAAGCTCTGGTGGTGAGAACTCGCTCGGCAGCGAACTTGAGCTAAGTTCATAATGTCACGCTTCCTCAAGCAGCCACTGTATAATGTGGTGTAGACAAAAACACACATCCTCCTACAAATATCATTTCATCTGTGGTTGTGTTGTGTAAACAGTGTTAGCGACAGTTTGACCACGGGCGCCTCTGGAGACTCTTCAGATTGCCGGTCCGCAGACGGCCTGGCAGTGATTCGGTTCTGTGACCAGCAGACGCTCGTGGTGCAGCCGCAGGCCCCAGCGGCTGCACCGGGGGACCGTCTGTGTAATGAGTAACTTCAGGGCTTCACATGACAGGCACAGAGAAAAGGAGAACATCCGCCCCCCCCCCCGATGATAATGTCAGAGCACGTATGTTTTATTACGAGGCCAATTTGTTTGTAATATCAGCGGAGAGCCTGACGCACCTTGAGTTTCTGCTTTCCAGAGCAATCCATCAGCCGGGCTCCTGAGGGAACGCAAACAACACAGTGATGCATTGTGGTTGATGATGATGATACATGGACACACCCTGTGCACTCAGATCCCACTAGAGGCTGTTCCCAACCAGTCAAACACAAGAGGGGGTACCTTGTTCAAGTGTTGCATATCGTCCACCAACAACTGGGATTTGGCTCCAGCTCCCCCACAATGAATGGAGGGATGGTTTCATTCTATTCTTCCACATCTTAAAGGTGATCTGGTGGCCCCCAGGAGGACAAGGGGCCCCTGAAAACGGCTAATTCATAGCAACAACAATATTGTGAGAACCCCCTTAATTCTATGATTGGTTAAGTAAGACACTGCAGTATCATGATGGTCAGAAATATCAGAACTTCTTTGTTTTTTAGTTTTTTGGACCATTGTGAATTAAAAACATGCTATGGTCACATTCACTGATCTTTATCTGCAGGATTTTATGCATTACATGAATGTACATGTGTACAGATGTTCCTAATGAAATGCTCAGTCAATGCAAATGCAATGCTATGACATGTGTTTGTGTCTGATTCAATAAAACAAACACACGCAATCTTATATTATCCTTCATGTGTAACTCGATTTTTGTGTCTTTGTCATTGAAAATGCAATTTCCGGACTTTTTTCAAACTTATTTGGGATTTCACTTTAAGATGTAAAAAAGAAAAAGTTTATAAAGTTTTTCTAAATCACACAAATTCAATCACAAATTGTTTCTCCACTTCATAAAATAGCTTTTCATTAACATTTATATTGTGTTACCTAATAATTTGAGCGTATAAGAGCGGCCCCTCAAAGCAGAAACAATCAGAAATCCTCTGATGAAATATATTCACACTCACACTCACATCCAAGAAAACAACTCGAGTGAAGTGTGGAAAAAGTGTTTCCTCTGCTCTGAGTCAACAGGAACATTCTCACCAGCCATCTTGAATTATTCAGGTTCTCTGTGAACTGGTCTCTTCAAGGTTCATTAACATCAGAGCCGAGCAGCAGCAGCATCCTTCAGACAATGAATCAGGAAGTTTTCACATCCTTTCCTGTCATAAAAGTATAAGAATACAAATGTCTCGATGTTCATGTCAGGTATATGTGAGACCCGAGTTCCAAAATGAGTATTTAAACATTTTAAAAAGCATTACAAATAATACATAAATATCTATAAAACACTGTTTCTGCCTGAGTTCGTTGTTAATTGCATCTTGAAGCAGAATTAATTAATGTTTGGAAGTTAGAAAATGAACTGACCAATGCCTAACTTACTATCAACTCAATCCTGCCACCTCCATGTTAGTTAATGGGACATGGACCAAACTAAAGAGTAAATTGTACATCTCCAAAGACAATTTATAATTTCAAATAGTGTTAATCATCTTCAACTGCTCGTGTTTCTGATAAGTTTTGTTCTAATTGGTTATTTGAAGCTTTAAAGAACGAGGTGAAAGCTCCTGATTGACAGCTGGGTCTGACTCGGGATTCGACCTCAAGGAGTGGAGAAGGGTCGTCCATCTTTCTAGGATCTTTGATTTAGAATAAACAACAGAATAAAGCAAACAATAAAAAACAATATTCTAAAAAACACTGGGTCACAGGTCAATGTAGTGAGATAAAAAGAACTCAAGCTTTTCTTCAAACATGGAAATTGTCTGCAGAGCTATTGTTCAGTCTCATAACTCATTGTACATAACACCCATGAGAGGGTTGTGTGGTTCATAGAGCGGCGGATGAAGCACTCACTGACCTGTGCTGTGTTTCCTTGAGGGGGGGGGGGGGGGGGGGAAGTGTCTCACCAGCACAGAGAACACTTCATCTCAGAGGATCAGCACAGAGCCGCGGTACCACAGACTCGAGGATAAACCCACATCAACCCGTCTTATACATATGATTCAACTCGTGAAACTGAAGAGGAGGACAAGCATCAGGTGTCTGTTCACAAACACTGTTAAGAGTCAGTGCACAAGGTGTGTAGAAGTGTACATTACCAGAGCAACAACACAAAGGTTAAACTGACATTAAACAAATTCAATATAACCTCGAAACTTTAATCTGTTGAATGCATCAAGTAAATGTGACAGCGCGGTCTGCAGGGGCCGGATTTAGAAACTGAAGAAGCTCAATTATTTTGGATACAGCTGCTGCCATCTTGTTCTGGTGACATCATTTGGAAAAAAATGTAGATTAACCTTTTGCAGTTAGAGTAACGTAAGAATTATGTGGAGGTCTCGACCAATCAGGAGTCAGTTTCAGGTGCAAATCCTTTAGCAAAAACCATAGGAATCAGAAACTTGAACAAAGAACTACCTGACGTGAGAGACAATCTTTATATCTAATGTGTGCTTTTACTTTCTACTGTCCCATCTACTAACATGGAGCAGGTTTATCACCTCTACTGCACCTGCTTGAGTACGACTACGCCACTAGAGGCCACCAAGCTGTACAAATGTGTCGTGATCGACTGCTGGCACACACACGACCTGCAGCCTGTGCAGTCGTTCTCCTCTAGAATCCAAATGTAATACATCACAAACCATAAACACGATCCAGGCCCGACACACACTGAAGAGGGTTCGACACGTTTCCCCCCCCGGGAGCAGCAGAACCTGAGCCTGAGACGAGATCCAACTGTTAAAGTCTCAGATCTGTGGAACGAGTGAGGTCATACAATACTCAGGGTTACTGGTGTAAATGGTGAAACATGTCGTTTTGTCTCTGTGGTTGTGTGTTTGTACTTTTATTTCACATTACTGTAGTTTCACGTGTTCTTATCTTGTTCTGAATCCAGTCGTTCTCCTCCTCACACTTGTCAACAACACGTCTTGCACCTTGAAGTGAGTCTGTGTGTTTGCTCTGGTGTTCCATTAGACTCTAGCACCACCTAGTGTCTGACACGAGAACTGTCCCACTGATTCCCTGGGAGCTGACTCAGGGTTTCTCAGAACTCAAACGATCACTGGGCTAATTTTCAACCTTCTCTTTATGTACCAGTCAGAGATCATCATGATTACATAACGTGTGGGCGGTTATTTACTCAACAGGAACCTGAGGTCAGAGGCCCCCGACGCTTAATCTCTGTAAGCCAAGTTTTATTTTGTATTCTTCAGCCAATTCTTTCCTTTGTTTGCTCTTATTCCAGAGTAAAGTCCAGAGGCTTCACCTTTCCCCCTTTGCCCTGAAGCTGTGGTTGTTCTGTGTGTTTTCATTATCAGCAGCAACTCAGCCCTGTTAATAAGAAACAGAGAAACATGGATTATTTTAATTATATCACTGATTTCACCCCCGAACAAACCTTAAAGTCATGAATACTTTTAAAAATAACACACTTACACATTATTTTATGCTTCAACATCATTTGTAAATGAAATAAAAATGTTTACCCACTATGTATTTAACATTTAGAGAAACTGAAACACGTTTTTAAAGGGCGTATGAGGTGATCCTCACTTTAAACGGCCAAATTAAGTATGTCAGCTTTACCTCTTCAACTCAATTTATAAATATTCAACACAATTGTTTTTTATTTCAACTGGACTTTGACTTTTGCTCGAGTTACTTCACTTTTAAGGTTATAGACACAATATGAACAGTGGCTGGATGTCGTCTCCAGCTTAGCTTCGTGTTCTCAGTAAAACCTTGTGAATAAGTTTGTAGAAGATCTAATTTGTATTTCATGGATTGTCTCTCAAGCTGCTTTCGGCTGTGCACTGGTCAGTCCCGCCACATTTTCTGCAGAGGAGGACACAATGTCCTCCTGACCCGCTCAGACTTTCTCCTCCTGACCTCCTGGTACAAGGGAGGCAGAGTTAATACATCACTTCCTGTCCCTGTCTGGAGAATGTGTTGCTGTTGTGAACGTGTCTGTGCAGAAAACCTCCTGCTGTGTTGTGCACGTGTGAAATGAAACTTAATCCGCTTCTCTGGATTCTCCCTGCAGGTCTGAAGAACCTGTCCTCCCATCTGCCCGTCAGTTTGAGGCCCTGCATTCAGATCAGTATCTACCAGAGCACTCGGGTCCAAACAGTTCTTACGTAAGTGTACCTGACAGAGGTTGCAAAACAGCAGCTGCACAAGAAAATATCGACTTTCTGCGGTTCAGCCGTTTCCATGGATTGTGTATCTGGTTAAGACAAAGGTCAGCAAGTTAACGTCTCTCTAGCTTCGGTGCAGATGTTGATCGGTGAAGACCTCAGATTCAGGTGAAAGTTCAGGAACGTGCAGAAGCGTGACATCCCTCAGTTTGTGAGCTCTTCTTATATCTGTGTTATTTTACCCCCGCGGCCTCAGACAGGCTGTTTGCAGATGTTTGTGCATTGAGACGCTTTAAATATACAAACACACGCAAAACAGATGCTTGATATTTCTTATTACGTCCAGTTTGATGATGTTTTTAACCACCGTCCATTTGAGTGTTGGTTTGTTGGTTTTTGAGTAAGATTACACAACAACGGATTGCCATGGAAATTTGTGGAAATATGAAGCAAGAGTCAGGAAAGAAACCATTAAAGTTTGGTGCAGTTTCATTTCCCCTGACATTACTGGATCGGACATTTTTCAACATTTTCATTAATTTCACAGGTCATCATTTGTGGATCTGGATGAAGATCATAGAGCGAATATATCTATGATCATGTGTAACGTGGAGATCTGAATAGAATCTGGATCAAGTGAATTTAAATGTGGTTTCTTAAGGATTTTTACATTTTAAAACATTTCAAAATTCAGCTTGAAACCCTCAGAAAAGCAGGAGTCAGTAGAAAGTCTCTGCTTCACTGTGATGCAATCACGGCTGTTGCAGCGGTCACCTCATGCTGCTTCCAGACAAAAGTCTGTTTCAATAGACTCAAAATACCCAGTTTGATTATTTTACATCATTCCTCAACTTTTAGATCAGAGGACCCGGGCGAAGCTGCAGGATCGAGGCCTCGAGTTTTGGATTTTGACTCGAATCGGGGGAAAGAGTGTGTCGAGTGGTTTCGGGCCTTTTTCCACTCGGCTCACAGACCGATGACAGATCACAGACAATTTGACTTCGGGGCTGATCCCCCCCCCCCCTCCCCCGACTGATAAGATCCATTGTGCAAGTCCGTACAGTAGCTGAGTGGTCGGCAGATACAGATCAACACATGCAGCATTCTTCGAAGGGCTGTGTGCTTTTGGGGGGGCTGGGGGGGGGTCAATGGTCATATTTACCTGAGGTGACATGAGGGGAGTGATAGTGTGTGTGCGTGCGCGTGTGTGTGTGTGTGTGTGTGTGTGTTTGTGTGTGTGAGAGAGAGAGACAGGGATGGGGAGGGGGGGGTGCTTACAGTAGCAGGATATAAGAGGCCTCCCTGTCCCTCTCTGCACATCTCTCCTCCCTGTGTGTGTCTGTGTGTGTGTTCGGACTCATCTCAGGCATTTACCATGAAGCACTGTGTGCTGCTGCTGCTGGCGTTGGGCCTGGCCCACGTCCTGGGCGCTCCGGTGGAGCAGGTCGGCCCGGTGGAGGGGTCGTGTGAAGACGCCTTCGTGAAGAGCTCCGCTACAGAGGCTCTGAAAAAGATCAACCAGGACCGGAAGGAGGGCTACGTGTTCGCCCTGCACCACCTGTCCAACGCACACCTGGAGAAACATGTGAGTCCCTGACCACACGCACACTCGTGTAATACCAAGTAGAAGGCTGATTGGGGAGGATCAACCCATCTAGAGACGTGTCTGACGATATGTCCTGTGTTTGTATTAATTTTTTTCATATTATAGGTCAAGAAAAGTCATCAAAATAAGATCCAGATTTACTTTATCATTATTTCCTCCTCTCTTACTGGACGCACAGGATTTTTTAATTCTCAGAATTCTGAGATTACAAGAATAAAGTCATAATTTTTTTAGAGTTTTATTATAATATTCTAATAGTAGTTCATCTCTTTGCTCCTGCATTTCTCAGTTTTGCATTAAATTACAGCAACAAATAGGTCAAACTAAAATAAAACATTCTTCCCCGAAGCTGAGAAAACAAAATACAAAATAAAGAAACTTCAGGGAAGAATCCATCATAAGAGACGATTTGAAGTTGGGCGAGTAAATGAGATGTTTGGTTCAGGAAATCAGAACTTAGACGAATGAAGCATTTGAACATTCATTTAACGATGTGTCATCTGAGTAAACGACTGATATGTGTGTGATTGTGTTTGTTTGTGTGTGTGTTTGTGTGTCACAGGGAGAAAATGGCGTCGTCTTCTACCTGACTATGGACGTGGTGGAGACCAACTGCAGCGTTCTGGGCACACACCACTGGCAGACCTGTGCACCTCGCTCCGTGGACGACACACCGGTGAGAAAAAACAGCATGAACCACGTTCTCCACCCACATTGTGTACGTGCAGCACATTAACACGTGTGTCTCTGCAGGTGTATGGACAGTGTAAAGCTGCCATCTTCATCAGCAGGGTGAACAGAGTGCTGCGTCTCTACAAGTACGACTGTACTCTCAGACCAGGTGAGAGAGGACGAGCAATGATTCAAACAACTTCCAGTTTTGTAAATATGCCATTTCTGAGACTGAGAACTCGGGTGAAATGAGATTTAGTTTAACTCCGACCTGCTTCTCTCTGTGCTCAGTCCCTGCAGCCAGGGTTGCTGAAATCTGTCCCGACTGCCCGAGTCTGATGGACAAGGAGGACGCTCAGGTCCAGAAGGTTGTGTCCGCCGCTCTGAAGAAGTTCAACGATGAGAGCGACATGACCAAGCAATTCGCTCTGCTCCAGGTCACCCGCGCTACTCTTTCGGTAAGATAAACTAGCATCAGGTTCCACCTAACGTTAAGGAACACGTACGACTCCGGTGTAACTCGCTATTTATTCGTCCGGCTCGTGACCAAAGTATTTAAATTGTGGTGTTGTTGTGTGTATTTCTTTTTAAAACGTTTCTAGATGGGCATGGCCACATTCTACAATGTGGAGTTCACCATCCAGGAGACGACCTGCAGGAGGGACGTGCCCCTGGCTGATAAGTGTCCCCTCATGGACTGCGAGTTCGCTGTGAGTCCTGACACTTTGTTTTTTGTCTCTGTTTTTTATTTGTCCCACAGTCTCATCTGGGTCAAACTGATTATTTCAAATTCCAGGATTTGTTTTGGGGCTAAAAAAAGAGATATCGGGGAATCCTTCAAACATCCGGCCTCTGTGTGATAAGAACTAGAGCCAATATTTATCCAACGTGCACTTTGAATTTTTGGAATTTGGTCCCATCTGCTAACATGGAGATAGCAGGGTTTATGACTAAAGACAATACTTCAGCCAGCCACCAGGGGAGCCGTCATGTCGTCCATCTGTATAAACAGTAATAAACTTTCTGCTCGTATCTCTGGATGGTTTCACTTCAATAAATAAGTGTGAAATAGCAGATAACTTTATGGATCAGATATAAGTTATTATATTCTTGTGTATCTTATTTGTTTCTCTGGTTCCCTCCTCAGCACAAGGGCTTCTGTAAGGGAGGACAGGTCACCCCCCCCACTGGGGACACTGAGACCACTGTGGAGTGTGACATCTACGAGCCGGAGGTAAGACGGAAATCTATAATACAATAATAATGAAAGCTAATGTATAAGAATTCATTCATAGCAATGAAAAGAAATATTATTATGCGAATCAAGTGTTGAGTTTGATTTATTTAATTATGTGTTGTGAATCATTAATTTCCCTTTCTGTGTTTTGCAGGCTGCCGACAGAGAGAAGAAGCTCCACCTCCTCGGCGGAGAGACTGACCACAGCCACGGCGACAAACATGCACATGACGCCGCCCATGACCACGCCCACGGCTCCGACCACGAACACTCACACGACCACGAGCATGACCACACCAAGACCCACACTCAGCAACACCAAGACCACAACCACACCCACGCCCATGACGCCGAGCACCACCACACCCACGACCACGACGCAGGCAGCGCCCACAGGCACGCCCACGACCACTCCCACGACCACGGCCACGGCCACGATCACGTGCACACCCATCACGCCAAAGCGCACAACCACACCGATGACTCACCACACCAACACCACGGCTACGAGCACGCCGGCGCCGAGCACACCCACGAACACGACCACGAGCTCGCTCTGGACCACGATCACAAGCACGCTCACCTGCACGTGCACGAGCACCACCACCATCACCACGAGCACGAGCACGAGAAGGCACACCACGACCACCCAGAGGGCAAGGTGAAGATATTGCCCGCCGTCGACCAGCCCATGATTCTGCCTTTCTTCCCAGAAGCCCCTGAGGCCGGGGTCACTCTGCCCGCCAAGCCCGACCCCCAGATCCCCGGAGCGATGGAGCCCACCATCCACGCGTTCCCCACCTCCTTCTCCGCCCTGTGCCCCGCCCTGACGGGGGAGCTCTCCCTGGTCGACAAGCTCTTCAAGGAGGACCCCCGGTTCAAGCGACCCTCATAAGGAGGAGCTCCACTGGAACCTGGATGGATCTGGAAGAACTCGAACGCTCAGACTGTAGTGAAGCACCGACAGGAAACACTGGAGTCGCATCTCGGCCGTTTCCTGTCGGTTCCAAATTGTTTTGATGTTAGCGCAAAACATCTACGTGCTGCTGTGTCTGTTCACTTCCACCATCTTATAAAACAAAGGAAAACTTTGTATGAACAACGTCAACCGGTTTTATTTTCACATTTTTCCATTGGTTGTCATAGGTATTAAAAAATAAACAACTTTGTTTGGCAAAAAAACAATAAATGATACCAAAAATACTCATCTGCTGTTTTCTGTGTTGATCCACAACAAGGAAATCCATTGTGTGTTGATTAAATTCACTAAACGCACACTCGCCGCAACCAATTATCTCTGTGTGTCCTCTGACTGCTGCTAGTGAACACCAGGAAGATAAACTTTTATCCAACACTAGTGAGTAAAACAAGATAAAATGCATCAAAATACGTCTTTAAAACAGCCTGAAAGATATATTTTCTTTATTTTAAAGTACACTTACACACTGAGTACTGTCTACAGGGTTGCACATCTGAAGTTTCACACAATCGTCTTTATCTCTGACTTTTCCTGTGTGTGTTTGTGCAGAAAGAGGTAGAAAGACCTCAAAAGGCCGTCCCATCCTCCAAATTTGTTACAGTCATAATATAAAACCTAAAATAGAGTATTGGGGTCATATTGAATAAAAGAATACCTAGAATTCAATGAGTTGCCCATGTTGGGGATCTTAACTTACAGTCTAGGATTTACTTAAAGTTAAAACCAGAAAAGTCATAACAGAAATGTGTATTTAATTTTATAATTGGTCTGAATCAATTCTCTGAGAACTTAACATAAATAACTAAAAATACATCCTGAAGGTATTTAATGAGCTCCATATTGTTAATGGACATATATAACATTGGATTAAATAAATAATAGCTGTACCATTTTAAATAAAATGACATTATTTATAAAACTTTATTTATATAGGACCTTTCAAAACACAGTTACAAGGTGCTAAAGATTGAATGCAAAAAAAACAGGAAATGATTCAAATCATTTATAAGATCACGTGGCATTAGAGCCCAGACACAGGAGCAAAAGATATTAAAGATTAGAAAGGAGTCAAAACATCATAAAATAAAACTATAGACATAGATGTCCGAAGTAGGAGAAGCTACCCCTATAAAAGTGCATCATTAAGAGATATTTAAAAGACAATAGGAGTTTGCCAGATGTCTCAAAGGCCATTTGCTGAGGACCTCAGGTTATGACCGAGCTCATATGGTATCTAAATATACGTTGGTGAAAATCCAGAATGGGCCTGAAAAGTCAGCAATAAAATCTTATAAAGAGTCCGGCTGCTGCGTGTTGGAGGAGGTGTAATTCATGGCGGCTCTGTGGCTCAGGCCGGTGAAGAGAGAACTGTCATAACCCAAACGAGAGGAAATGAAAGCACGAATGAGAATCTCTTGGTCAAAGGTGAAACTTTACAATTGTCTCCACTGTTTTGGGACAGAGACGCCAGGTAGTTCAACGTATTGACTGTATCACGGCCAGTAGACGTGGCCTCTGTCTTGCCATCCAGCATCTTGTATGCTAAATGCAATGAGTGAGGCTGCTGATTGGATCAGTACTCACTACTGAGGACTTATAACTGATTTGATGAGCTCTCTTTCATTTCTTTCATTTCCCCTGTTCCCCAGTGTACTATGACCCTGCAGGGAACCGGAGCCAGCCATTGGCCTAGAGAGCAGCAGATAGAGGTTGTTTGCTCATCCTTCAGAGAGAGAGAGAGAGGAGAAAGTCCAACCTCAGCCTCTCATGTTCAAACGCTGTCTGGACAAAAAAAACGAACCCGTCTTGCAAAAAAAGATTTACAGGGCAGGGCATGACTTAGCCTAAATGTAAAACTGCCAGGGTAGGAGTTAGCAGTTCAGCTGTGGTGGATCGTTCCTCTCAGGCCCTGTTGGTGGATGTGCGTGAGGGTGTAGATGTGAGAGGATGAGTGTGTTCCTGCTGATCCTATGTGTGGCCCTGCTGCAGCAGGAGGGACGAGCCCGGCCAGAGCCTCCAGGCTGCAGCAGCCCCGAGGCCGTGCGAGTGGCAGAAGAAGCCATGGAGCAGATCAACCAGGGCGCCACGCACGGATACGTCCTGTCAATCAACCGACTGTACCACGTCTCTCACAGCATGGACAGGGTGAGAGCAGACACACCGGCAACACACACATGTAGAAGCAAAACACTGAGAGGCCTCTACACCCTCTTTTAATCCTGAGAAATGTTACAGCTACACAGCGGCTGGAGCAACAGCCTGTTTGCATGTTGTCTATTTGAATGTGAAAAGAATCATTAGAGTCTGTTTGTGTGTGTGTGTGTGTGTCTGTGTGTGTGTGTGTGTGTGTGTGTGTGTCTGTGTGTGTGTGTGTCTGTGTGTGTGTGCGTCTGGCAGGACTATGGGTCACTCTACAGGGTGACCATGGATGTCTTGGAGACCAAATGCCACATCACCAGCAGGAAGCCATGGAAAGAGTGTGAAGTCAGAGATGTTGCTGAAGTACCAGTAAGTACCACAAGGGGCTGCATCCATTTAGGAGTCTAGACTGATTACATCACAGTTGTGTGACTAGGCTGTCCCTCTTCGGAAGACATGTGTCCTTCCTTTCCAGAACAAAGGGTCCGAAGGGAGGATCCTTCTCAGAATAACTGAAGCTAACCAGCTAACAGAGTGGGTGGGTTAGTTGCAGTCATTAACTTGTGTGTTGCGTTAACGCTTGACAAATTCATGCTTGCGACACACAACATAGCTGTTCTTCATGCTGGTGATCACATCCGGTTCACCATCTACCTCTGCCTCCTGTAATAACGTGATGTGATTGGCTGGTGCCTCCGTTGTCGCATGAAAAGTCAGGTTCTGCTCGGCTTCTGGTTTACACAGCACGAGCAACGCAACACAACGGAATCACAATGCAGACAAATGACGATGACTGATACTTGAGATGAGGGGATCCATACCCATGTGTTTGTGTCCTTCAGGTTTACGGAGAGTGTGAGGTCTCAGCCTCCTTAGACACTCAAGTCAAAATTTGGAGCTACTCCTGTGTTCTTCGTGAAGGTAATTCACATTTTATTTAATTAACATACTTATTTCAGCTCCGTTTTCCATTGACCTGGACTCTTTTGCTCGGTGTGTTTAGTGTCCGCTCTTTCGGTGGTGAGGATGTGTCCAGACTGTCCCACGGCTAACAACATGAGCGATCCCATCGTGGCGGAAACGGCCAAACTCTCTCTGCAGAGGTTCAACAAGGAGAGTGGCCTGGACAACGTCTTCGCTCTGGGGAACATCACAAAAGCCAGTTTCCAGGTTGAGAACACAAACAACACACATGAATGATTAACCCCTTGTAGACGGATGGAAGCACTCTGCCGCCATCTAGTGGTCGGAGTGGAAAATACATACTAGCCCCTTGGGACTGTGCAGCAAAGTTATTTTGAGGTATTAAGCTGTATTTTAAATACTGTGATGATGGAACAGCAATGATTGTACAGAAACATATGTTGTTATTCAATTTCAATCAAAAGCAGCATCAATCAACAAACCAGAGACTGGAACATTTGTTAAATTAAGGTTATGCCCCATTATGCCTAATGTCGCTAATTTGCCTCATACCTTAACTTTATATCTACTGTAAATGCTATATTGAAATTAACAATCTCTACTTAATTTAGCATCTGTATGACACCCAGAAACTCAAATAATAATAATAATAATAATTTTTTTTCTATAATTGGAAAATAATTCAGGCAGTAAGGGGTTAAGGGCTGTGACTCACATTGGTCAGGTTGCAATATAAGAAGGGAGCATGAATTAGAAAGGAAGAAATAGAGTTGTGTTCTCTGAATCAATGAATAAACATTAATTTTAGATTCATATTCTGGGATACTGACTTCTACGAAGCATTGAAGAATTATTTTATAACTCTTCATATGTTTCTGGGATGATAAGTAAACATATACTTTATGTACATTATGTGTTTGTTTACTTTACAGTGGGTGGTTGGTCCGTCGTACTTCGTGGAGTTCACCATCGTGGAGACGGTGTGTTCAAAGAAGACGGAGGCCAGTGAGCTGAGCAGCTGTTTGCCCATGGACTGCCAGTTTGCTGTGAGTCACACACACACACACACACACACACACACACACACACACACACACACACACACACAGAGAGAGATTAAGATGTCTTATTCTTGTGTCGGTTGCATAAGAACGTTAAGCCTCAGCAGCTCCTTCATGGCCTCACACCTTCTTGTTGTGTCTCGTTTCTTTTTCCTCTCAGCACCGAGGTTTCTGTTCCGGTTCACACATGAGCATCGAGGACGAGGAGGAGTTTGACTTCAAGCCCCTCGTTGGAAAAGGAATCAACTCGAGGAACCCTGTGGAAGTGAAGTGTGAGATCTACGAACCTCAGGTCTGAGCCTCGTCTGCCGTGATGCTCCACACGTCAGGACTTTACATGTCTGATCTTTAGGATTTCAACAGCAAACTTATTCTTCATATGCATAAACTATTTACAGCATCTCTGAAGTGACACTCTTGTTAAATTTCTAGCTGTTAGAACGTGTTTTATTTTAACAGAAAGTTTAGAAGTTTTGAGACACTATTTAAAGAAGCTTATCCTGGATATTTGAGCCACGTGTCTTTATTTACAGTCAAAACAAAAAACAGATTCTTCGGCTCCAAGGAGCTTTACTGTGTCTTCAGCTCCTAGTTTTGTGTTGTTATGGTTCACGCGTGGTTCAGTGTCTTCACTCTTATCAACACATGTGTGTTTGCTCTTCTCTCTCCTCCTCTGCAGGCCGCTGCTGTGGAGGAGCAGCTCCATGCCCGAGCTGACAGTAAACACACCGGGCAACATCACCACAACCACACACACCTGCATCCCCACGAGCACGAGCACGAGCACGCCGTCACACCCAGCCCTGACGCCACTGTCCCCAAACCACAGGGCTCCCTGGGGACTGTGGTGAATAAACCTGCTGCTCCCAGATCTGCCCCGGCTGCCAGTTCCTGCCCCGGCCCCCGACGCCACAATCTGGACATATAGAGTCAAACTCTGACCGGCTGCACACACAGGGCTGCGTCTACTTCCTGCAGGTTGTTGCTTGTTGTATAGATGAGACACGAGATTGTGAAATGAAAGAGAATGTTGAGTTTTACCAACGATAATCCCTGTTAATAATCAGATTACATTTACTGTTTGATTTAAGCCTTCATAAAGCTGGAAGTCGGTTTATTATTTCCTCCTCAAGTAGGAACTGTTCAGTCGTGTCAGTTTGGTCTTTCTGTGGAAACATCTGTAAAGAAAGTTGCCCCCTGGTGGCTGGCTGCTGTATAGGTCCTAAACCCTGCCTCCTCCTTGTTAGTAGATGGGACATGGTTTCTGTCATTTCAGGTCGTTCTTAACACATTGATGTTCATTTCTCTGATAAGTTTTGTTTTGTTATTTTCATGATATAAAAACTGGCTGAAACGTCATGATTGACAGCTGAGACTGACTCTTGATTGGTTGATCAAGGCCAAGACGCATCTGGATCCAGCATATTACCAGTTATCTGTTCAGTTGTTTTCAGATAACACCTGCAAAGGAACTCCAGAGAAACTCCAGAGTTCCATGCACTTCCGAAAACAACTATATTTAGATATAGTTCACACAAGAAAAACAAAATTTGTGCATCAGAAACAGCTGCATCCATGTTGAAGTGTCTATAATCATTCTAGCCCTTTCTTCTCCTTGAATCACTCTCTGTTAAGAAGCTGAAGAATGACTCAGTTTCTTCCTTGGCAGCCCGAGGAGTCTCTTTCACAAACGAGTAAGTGAAATTGTTTTCAGGCAGCTTTCCTCCAGAGACTGAGGTCAGATTGCTCGTCATTCTCCCTCCGTCTGGTGAGCACGTCGTGAAACACTCGCCACCAATCACAGTGGCGCCCCCGTGTTGTGGGCCTCTCGACTCAGTGGGCTGCCCAACACGAGAGGCAGGAGGTGTAATGAATTGTCAGTCTGATATAACGGCCCAGAGGAAGTTACAGGTGCAGAAGGTTTGTCCACACACACACACAGACACACACACACACACACACAATGATGGATTGAGACACACACACAATAGCTCCAGCACAGCGAACACTCAAACCTGTTGCTGAGTTGATTCACACCAGGACAAACCATAAAGGGCTTATTAAAGTGTTTTAATTGCCTCGACCTTTAAAATAACTTTTTGGTTGTGTTGTAATTTCTTTTTAACTTTTCACTAAACAAAATAAACTGTCCACCTATCAAATCTCATGGTAATCTTTTCTGTAGGTTTTGTAAAATCCTGGAAACAAACAAACAAATAAATGCATCATATTCTGAATAAATAAACAGGCATACAGCAGATAAGAAAAATAGGGTGAGGGTTCTGTAATTCATGATGAGTCCACATGATGTCACCCTAGCCTTCATTTTCACTCCCCGGAGCTCATTCAAATACTCCTGAGTTATTAATTAATCTTCTGAAATGTCTAAATGAAAATACGCTGGGAACCCGTGAGAGGTATATGATGCAATAATTCAAAAACTAATTATAAATATCTTAACGAAGACAGAAACAAGACAATGCTGCAGCATATTTACTTTATTCCAAGTAAAGAAATTATAATAAAAACAACAACAACAATATAATAATAATAACAATCCATTGACCTACAAATATATTTTTTGAGAAATACACAAAGCAATGTATTTCAATTTTCAATATTCTCTCCACACATACTGAATACTTCAAGCTTTTGAAATCTGTAAACATCTAAGTACTCACTTTAATTACATTTGCAAATGAAAGGTTTTAAATCAGCAACGTGCTTTCAGATGACAAACAGTTTAACTGCAGAGCTCAATCATCACTTCATTAAAGCTACGACAACTGTTGTGTAGATAATAATAACACTAATCTACCTCTGCCAGATTCTTTGTTAGGTTAATGTTCCATGTTGTCACACAGTTTTATAAGATGTGATGTTAGATATAATATGATATTAAATGTGAAGCCTGTTGTTTTCATCATTTGTTCCACTGCTTTCGTCTTCCCCTCTTCAGCTCTCTGAGGAGAACTGCATCTAGTTCTCGTGCACTGTGTCCCACATTCTGTGAAGATCCCCATTATTAATTAAGAGGCCCTCAAGATGTGAACGACTTTGTGTGTGTCTGTGTGTGTGTGTGTGTGCAGACGGTCACACACACACACACAAACATAGTCCTGTGTTATGAGTCTTGTTTCTGTGGTCGAGACAGAAGCCACAGGGAGGGAGGTTCAGGGCTCCTGTCGACACTCTGACCTCACTCATAAACAAAAAGCACCAAACAGAAAAAGCGTAGTGGTGTTATTGTTGTGTTTGGATTAAGAGACAAAGTTTAGGATGTGAAATCTCCAGCATCCCCTCAAAGCAAGATGAGTTTCATCACATCACTGTGAAAATAGCCCCAGACCCTTTTGTGGTAACACAATTATGAAGTAAGTCGTACGACTGTGAACACAACAAAGAAAAAGTACATATGATGAAAACAGGAGGTTGTGATTCTACCAGATATCAAGTCTCAGCCATGAACTGCTCAGTTTCATGGGGGGTCTTTCCCAGCATGCATTGGGCAGGAGTTCCTCAGACATGTGACCTGCCCAACACAGATAACCTCATGAACTCACCTCAGACGCACAAGAACAACCGAGCGTTCTCCAAACTTGATGGACGGATGGAACATGGTCCGAAGGGTGAGGACAGTTGGGCCATGGAGGACATGTGTGTTCTCCTGAGAACTAATTTTAGCAATATCAGAAACAACATTTCCACAAAATTTGGTGGAAGAATGCAATATTTTTCAGGGAAGAACCCATTCAATTTAGTTGCAGATCCAGATCGGAGTCCTAGATTTTCCCAATAATGCAGTTCACCCCAGAAACACATGATGGATCTGGATCTTGAGCTGGAAAGTGTAGCAGCTTGATTGACTTCAAGGAGACTTCATTGGATCCTTCCTGGCAGGTATGAGCTCCTCTGAGTGCCTTTCCATGTTGCATGTTTTTTTGGTACACTAATCTCCAGGACCTGCTTCCCGTAGTGGGCATATGCTTTCAAAGCTAAAGCTCTAATCAAAAGATCAGATGTATTTGAGGAGCGGGCCGGGATTAAGTTGCTCTCCATCCTTTTTTAAGAGCCTTAGGAGCCACGTCGGGCCCCGGAGAGCAGAACTGGCTGCAGCCGGCAAGAATTCCTCATGCGGAGACGGCAGCTGGTCTGGTCTGCCTTTTTGCTGTTTGGCTGCCATGAGACAAACAAAACATCCTCAGTCCAGAATACTATGAGTGAAGTGTTGGTCCTCAGTGTCAACACCGAGTTTGGAGACTGTCCAGAGTTGTTCTGCTCAATCTGTTCAGCCACACATCTTTCAAAAACAGTGGCTTATCGAGGGAGTTCATTTTGGATGACTGGTGATTGTGTGTGTCATGTTTTCCTTGGACTGTTTAAAGCAAAGACTCTAATCGAGAACAGGGGGTGAACGGCAGGCCGCAGAATCCAGCAGCCAGGTTTGAACCCACGGAGAGGAAATCACATGCAGAATCCTCCTGTTAGCCCCGGAGACACCATTAGCAGCAGCAGCACTTTATACATTTCCAAAGAGGTGGTGAGAATGTGAATTACTGCTGCCCCACTTCCCCCTGCGCTCCACGCCTGGGTCCTCCTTGAGGGGAGCGATGCATCCTCACTCCCAGGGTGACACAGATGGTGTGTGCATTATCAAACGTGACAAGTGCATTAAACATGGATGCAGCTCCAGTGTGTCGGCTGACCACAGAGCGCTGTGGGTCGTAGGAGGTCGCTCACACCGGAGAGGCTCTCAATGAAATGATCAACAACAACAAATCATTACCCTGCAAGATGGTTTCCCTCAACTCCATCATGTATTTATACTGGTTTAAGTTTTGATATTTGAGGCTTTTGCAGCATTTTTCAGTAGAAATATAAAGTTCTGACACCTGACACTTAAATAAATGAATCTATTTTATTTTTGTTTATATGCACGGTTGTTTTAAAATATTTCAATGACCTTATTAGCTCGTTTTGCCATTTGGTTTTGCATTCAGTAGTGATTGTAGGTTATTGATCTGTACGTAAAAGCGACAAAAACTGCTCACATTAAAAATTAAAAGGTTAAAAAATGCTGTTAATAATTTTTTATTAGATAGATCTGCCCACTGATGATGAGAAAGAGAAACTATGAGCAATTAAACTCAGGTATTTAAGTTAAATCACTTAATTAATTGACACCACAATATTTCTGCCTTGAAATAACTTTAAGATTTCTAGCTATATGATCATTAACCAAAACAACTAACATAAAACAATTCAGTGGATTCATTTGAAAACAGAAAAACACAAACAGAAAAGTCACATGATTTTTTAATCTTACATGTTCTAATAACTCAGCTGCAGGAGTTGCACTGAGTCCAGGCAGGTGCTTGCAGACACGACCACTAGTTGGCAGTCTTTCCCTTTTTATTTTATTCAGAATCTGGGATTTGTGCAAAACATCCTATGAAGCCACATTAATATACATTTTTTCACAACATGATCAATTTAGCAAATGACCATTTTATCTTCTAGTGTCTTTGATTCTCACTTATTTAAATACTACATTATTATTCACATAGTCCAATACAAAGTGATTTACAGAGAGAAAAGCCTTTAACAAAGTATTAAAAAGTTTCAAATCATAAACTATAAAAAAAAAAAAATGTTTAATTACATTCATTTGATTCCTCTGTATTATTGTCCAGGTTCCAAAAGAGAATTAGAGATGCTCTGTTGAAACTTACCTCTGTGAGATTCTGTTATTTATACTCAACATCCCCCCAACACATATTTCAAAATGTTGATAGGTTGTGTGAAATAATGGCAAGATTAAGTGATTGATTTCATTTTTTGAGTGTGCATTTTGTGTGAGTTGATTAATCACTGGTGAAGATAAAAAAGTAAATGTTTACACAGTGAAGTCGGCTGCACCACTCCTCAGTCTGACATTCAGGTTATTCCCAGGGGTGTGTGTGTGTTTACTTCTATCTTTGTGAGGACCATGTTGACGTTTAAGGCTGGTCCTCATTATTTCTAAGAACTGCTTAAAGGCTTATATTTGCCTTAAACTTGACCATTGTTGGTTTTTAAAGCAACGAATGGTTTAAGGCCACAACATATTTCTGATCTGCTGCTTCCAGGCCCCTCAGGTCATCAGGTTGGTCCCCAGAGTCAGAACCAAACAGGGAGGAGCAACGTTCATCTTCTATGAACATTTGAGGAAATAGTTCTTATTTGAATCAACGCTGAAGACTTTCATTCAATCAAATAATGACTCATTTATAACACTGCTCTGATATTTTAACTCTTTTATTTCTTTTTAGATGCTCTTTTGTCTCATGTTGCGTTTACAATTTGTCATGATGCCTTTGGTATTTTATGTAAAGCACTTTGAATTGCTGTTGAAATGTGTGTGTGCGTGTGCGTGTGTGTGTGTTAGTGTGTGAGAATGTGTGAGTGTGTAAACGTGTGAGTGTGTAAACGTGTGTGTGTGTTTCTGTTTCTGAACGTGTGTGTTTCTGTACGTGTGTGTGAGGGGGCGGGCACTCCACCTTGAAGTCCCTCCTCCATGGGGCCACGGTTCCCCTCTGCTCCAATAGAAGAAGGTGGGGCCCGTGGGCTCCTCCAATCACAGCGGGGCTCCGGGCGGGGGGCGGTGGCTGCAGCGGGACCGGGGGCGGGGCCTCCGGGAGCAGCAGAACTTCCACAGTGTCCACGGTCCTCCACGGGAAAAGTCTGGAAAACATCTGGCTCCTTCCTCCTCCTCCTCCTGCTCCTCCTCGTCCTCTTCCCGCGTGTGTTCAGCGCGGAGACGGTGAAGACTCTACCGGGGGAAGCAGCAGCGGTGCACCGGGGCTGTGGAGGTAGTTACCGGGGTGTGGAGGGCTCGCGGCGCCGGGACGCTTCTCCGCGATGGAGACCACGAAGTGAACGTCCTGTTGTTTCTACGCTTCTTCTTCTTCGTCCTCTTCTTCTTCTTCTTCTTTGGATTTACTCTCACATTGAAGCGGTGCGTGCTTCTCAACAAGATGCCGGGAAAGACCAAGTACAACCTGGTGGACGACGGGCACGACCTGCGGATCCCGCTGCACAACGAGGAAGCGTTCCAGTGCGGGATCAACTTCGAGGCGAAGGTGCGTTCACACCCCGCAAACTTTTCAAATCAGGCGTCACACGTTTCTCCCACCTGAGCTCAGACTCCTACTAGTTCTATAGTCTCCTTAAAAACTATTATTACACATATAAGGTTGAATATATCATGGTTTTATTCGTATATGTAACCCATCTGTATATCATGGAAACCACAGCCTACCTTCTGAAACCAATACAAGGTTAAAATTCACATCTATATTATATTTCACCAAACACATCTGTAACTGCTGTAGTGTCGTCACGTGCTCATTAATCAGATTCATCAGAACACCTGTGAACCCTTCCTGATTCAGGCAGGTGGACGTTGAAGTCTTATTTTGAAAAGGATTCCTTCTTCAAGTTTGTTGTGTTTTTCAACAAAGCCTCGAAAATATAACATTAATTTTGTATTTATTAGGTTAATTGCAAAGACATAAATGATATGTAACCCATACTTATATCACAAAAAACAAATTTAAGGTTAATTGAAATATACTCTTATATCTATTGCTCCAATACCAATATGATGTTAATTCACACTTATATATATTTAAATAAAAGTACAGTATTCATATAGTCACATGTGATTATTACAGTGGCGGATTCAGGATTTTTCTGAAGCAGGGGCCACAATTCACACAGAGGGGGCAATTATGTGTCAAACAGCCGTGTACCATTCCTGATTCATGCAGGTGCACATTATATTTTGAAAAGCACATTGTGTTCTTTAGGAAGACATGGAAAGCATCCATCTTTTAAGAAACTGTCATATTTCTGTTAGTAAGTGACAGGACAGGGGCCAATCAGATTTCACCTGCCCCACCCTGCATCCGTCCTTGATTGGTTAGGATCTAGATCTTATGGTGAAATAATGCAAAGTTTGTTTTGTGTAACTGTCGTGTTTCGCCCTCCTCACCACAGTACATCGGCAGTCTGGATGTGGCGCGGCCGGGCAGCCGGGTGGAGATTGTGGCTGCCATGAGGAGAATACGGGTGAGTGGACGCTCGGCTAAACTTTATTATTGCAAACTCTTCTTGTCCTCATCTGTCCGACTGGGACCTGGCTTGTTTTAGGGTTATCTGGAGTGAAATCCTCCATCTGGCACATGTGTGATTCATCTAACAGCAAAATGTATCTGGAAAACATCCACTTTTCAGAGTTGGGTGAGTTTTCAACCTGGTGAAGCTCATGTAGATGGACGACTGTGGGAATATGAGCTGACTCTATGTATTGAAATATCAATGAAGGGCTTGTGGGTTTGAGTTTGATGGAGCTGTCACAACTTCCTTGTTTGGTTCAGACCTTCAAAACCTTGATAACACATTTATCACGTGGGCTCACTCGGATATTGTCTGGATATTTAAGATATTTAAGTTCAGGAGAATGTCCAGAGCAACCAACTCTGACATTTGCGCTGTCATGAACCGCCCCTCTGGATAACTTCAGGAGAATATCCGGAGTTCAGTGTTTGTCTAAAAAACCTGTTTGGTGACCTTTCCCACCGAGATGAGACGTAAACCAATGACCAGCCTGGATTAACCTCCAGTGTTTCTCATTTAGTAACAGCTGGTGTGTTGGTTATGAAAGAGTCTCAGAGCTGAAAGTGTGCAGACTTTGTTCTGTCTCTGAATCAGCTTTTCCAGAGGGAGGTTCTGGTCTCTCCCATGTGCTCCGTCACTGTTTTGAAGTTTCCTTTGAGGTAAAGCATTGGAGTGTGATCTCCCCCCCCCCCCCCCCACCCTCACTCTCTCTCTCTCCCTCTCTCGCTCTCTGTCTCTCACTATGTAAACCCACGATTTACAGCTTCTTTTTCTCCGGCTCCAGAAAGTGAACTTCATCTTCATCAGTGCCTCTGCCAGCTCGGCAGCAGCTGGTTTAGCGACCTATCAAAGGGCTGTGGACGGGGTGTGGAGGTATTTTAGGATCATGATGATGAACTGGCTGTTGTGCTGCCGTGTTTAATCGAAGATCTCTTTGAAAACCATGAACAGGAGCCCAAGGTGTCCCTTTAAAAGTAAAACCAAAACACAAGGAGGGTAAAATACAGCTTTTAAGGGATAGATCCACTTTTCCTTTAAATGCCGGCCATAGCTTATTTAACTTTTGTGACGCCAGCATCTGGTGTCGCCTGTGTCTTGAAGTTGTTACGTTCTAAAGATCAGTCACTTTCAGATCCTGTGTCCGTGCACACGTTGAGCAAAAGGTGCAAACTGTCCTTATTGCCCTTTGCAGAGATCTGACCGGCTCCTATAAAGTGGACCTCCCAGTGTGCTGCCATGGCAGCTGCTGCTGTTGTTGCTGGCGGGAGAAACCGGCTTTGGTTTGGCTCCTCCAGTGTGAAAATGGTTTGACAACTGGCTTGACAACACAATCGAGGGGAAACCACAGGTATCTAAGCTGGAAGGGAGGTCACACTGGGAAGCAGAGGGACCGCTGGAGCTGCCCTGGAGGCATTTGTTTTACTTGGGGAGAAAAGCGAGCCGAAGCAATCTACTCTGTTGATTTGGGAAAAGACGAGCAAATAAAACCTTGGTGCTGTTTGAGTTGGATATCGTGTTTTTTCAGGGTCTGGGTCTCCTGGTGTAAACCCTTTAAACCATTGTTGAATAAGCGCTGAGGCTGGAACCACCTTTTATTTTCTGCATATTCCTTTTATCACAAAGATATAAGAGTATAAAAAATGGGGCCAATATTAACTCAGACGCCTCAAATCTGCTCTTTTCTGTCACTTGTTGGTTACACATACAAATTTGGGGCTGATCCAGGATCTTCTTTTCACTTTAGTTTTTCACAGTTTCACCAATTTCCCAGGGAATAACTCATGGATCTTGATATATGTGATTTGTGCAATTTGGTCCAGATCCAAATAAAAATGTAGATGTATTGAATTGGAATATGATTTCACAAGGGAACTGTCTGGACTTGGTGGAGGTGAATGCTGTTATTTGTTTTTACCTGTGCAGCAGCTTTTAGAGGCTTTGACTTCTCTCTGCTGTTTGAACAGGAAATATATACATTACACAAAAAAACACAACAGTTATTACACACTCTTATGATGGTCGACAGAAAGACACAAGAGATTTTCCACACCTCACAGCCCCTGGTATGAAAAAGCTATTTATTTTAATCGAATTATTCTGGCAGAAGCTTCAAATCAACACAGCAACTTCTTCCCTTCAAAATAAAGTTATGTGCGGCTCTGCTGTTGTTTGCTCGCTTTCTCTTTTCCCTTTGGAAATCTGCTGAGGAGGAACGAGGCGACGGCGGCTTCATCAAGCTTCTGCTTCTCTGGCTTTCATGTGACTTTTGATGCCTCGTGCAGTTTTATGAAGGAAAAGTTTTCATGGAAAGAGAAGCACCCCCGCGGCGCCTGGTCTGTTCCAGGACGTCTGTCGGTTCCTTCTGCAGTCAGTCAGTCAGTCAGTCAGTTGCCGGCTGACAGCTGATGCATGGTGTCATTGTTCCTGGTTTGCATGAGTCACCTGGAAGCCGCTGGCCGATCACAATCACACGACAAGCAGGAAGTAGCCACCTGCAGTGAAGTAAAGTGCAGCAGTATGTCAGCTTGAATGTACGCTGTCACTGACACACACACACACACACACACACACACTTTGATCGGTGCATGTTGTTACAGCTACACTACGCTGTTCCTCCATCAGTATGGGATCCCAGCCGAATGCTTATGAGGGGAATACACACATGTACACAATTAAAATTATCTTGAATTCATTTAGAGAATGTATTAATACATATTTACATGTGTACCTCAGAGATAAAGTTGTATGTGGTTGAAGCTTCTCTCTTCTGTAACTGAATAGTTAGTTATCGTTTCCAGAAATTAAAGAGGAAACACACTTTATCAGAAGTGGAACATTTTAAGCTTCACTCTGCTTCACTTTGTTTACCAGTTCCACAAGTGTATCTGAGCAGCGCAATATTATTTGACTTGATTAGAAAAATATTTGTATTCGGAATCGACGGTGACTGACAGTTTTGCTTGATGAATCAATTAAGAGGTGATTCAATCAACAAAATGATTGATTAAACAGAAAGTGAATCTATTAACTCTAATTGATTGAGTGCAATCTGGATCTAGTGGATTGAAATGTGGCTTCGTTAGGAGACAGTTCTTCAGCGGGGGCGTCGCTCTACTGTCCTCAAAAAGGTGCACATGCTGTACAGTGTAATACAGAGATCTTCCTCAATTAATTACTGTAATAGTCTTACAGAGTCTGGAAGCAGCTTATCTGGTTAAAAGGAGAGGAGACCTTTTACAGTGAGTTAAAGGGATTGATTTATCTGTAATCGGCCTTCGACTGGGTTAACTGACGGTGGGTCGATCGAGCAGCATGAGGAGATTAGACGTGTCTGTGGAGGCAATATTTGTTTAATTAATTAGTGATGAGGCAACAGTGTTTGTCTGGATTTCCTTGTGTTCACTTCCTGTCTCGTGACCCCGCTTCATACGGCGCAGCGAGCTAAAGAAATGCACAGAGGTCCGATCGCATCGCGTCAGTTTAACGATGCTTCAGTGGAGAGCGATCACACGAGCGGGGACTTTGAAGGTAGCTGCTCTCTGGTAGGTGGAAGCTGGGATCTGTTCAGTGTTGACGGGACGTAATCACACTTAGTCTGTAATTATGGCTCCAGTGATGTGTGCTCATCTGCCCCCAGGACTTCATCTCGCTCACACAACACATGTACGACAATTAGAGGAGAAGTTGTCAGGATCAAGTGCAGGTTAATTCAAGGTGTGAACACTGTGGATCAAATCCTCTTGTAGTCTATATAGTTTTACATACAAAATTTGGGTTTTCATAACTGATTAATGTCCCAATGTACTGACAACTGTTCTGAATAAATGATTACTTAAGAAAAAGGATAAATATTACGCCATATTCTCAAATGATGAAAAAAGGAGGCTTTGAATAATTAAAAGTGTTTGAAATCTACTTTAAAGGTTTTGCGTTATTGAATCGTAGTTTTAAAGCCTTAAAAATTGAAATATCTGCAAACAGTATTTTGTATAACCCTCTTTTTACAGCGTCTCTCCAACACAACACTGTTCTGTTCTCCCACTGCATCAGTTTGTTCTCCAGGTTTGAAACCTTCTAAATGCTGATAGAAAATTGAGTTTTTAAAGTGAAAATCATACAATTTTAAAACATAACCCATGTACACCTGCGCTCCTATTCGATTATTTTCAGACATCAGCCTGCGTTGTCCTACAACTCTGATGTGAAACTTGGAAACTATTGTTTGCCACAGGAATAATAAAACATACATATACTGTATTTATATATATAAATATATGTATTTATTGGGGCAGATTCAAATGTAAAATGTGGCCTTAGCAGTTATAGATGTGGTTTCATAGGGATTTGGCTTTTTCAGATTCAGCCTCTGTGAATTCTCAGTTGTTTTGGAACTATGGAATTTAAAGAGACTGTCGGGTTTTGAAGTATTTGCTCTTCTCGTGTGTACAAGTATCATGTAGAAAGTTGGACTGTACTTCATTTACTCAACAAAGCAGATTCATCCATCTCAGGAGAAGATACTGCAAGAAAAGCATCTTTTAACAGAACCAGCTTGTGAAATATATGTCCAGAGCCTCAAATCCTGCGGCCAACAGCCGAGCAGGAACAAAGCCAGGCTCAGTTTATTAAGAGCTTGGCAAACTTGGCTGCTCTCTCTCCATACATGCTTGTGTACAGTCCCCGCTCACCACAGCAACACCGGAGCAGCAGGTCAGTCTGTTAAACACATCTGAGTGACGGTCGAGGCTGAATCGGCGCCCGAGGAGCAACACGCCGTCATGTCAGGCCGAGGGAATCGCACTCACGAGCCTCTAATGCGGCTTCCGCTCTGTACCTGTCGGCCGCCTCACGTGCACTTTGTGTTTCACCCAGAAAGCCCGAGATGAAGTGGTCAGGTGCAGAAGAAAAGGGGCCTGATATCTGTTTTTCCTGGCTCTTGACTAATGGAGCTCTCGGCCTTTTCCTTTCTAAAGTGTGGTCGTGCTTTAAAGGATGGCGCCCTTCACGTGGAAGCAGAGAGGTTATTCACTCCCTGAATTAAACCCTGTTCACTGTCCTCATCTGGCTGCAGCACCGGGGGGCATTAATCATCGGCTGCATTGAATCTTTCTCTGTACGCTGAGGTTCCATCTTGATTCAGAAATATTAATTGTCATTTTGGTTGGAAATTCTTGTGTGAAATATTGACACAGCTTGTTGAAGGAGAGCTTGTGGCTGCTTTAGTTAAACACTTTGCTCTCAGGCTTGACTGCTTTACAGATCCTTGATATTTGCTTTCTGCAAAGTGTGTTCAGCTCAGTTTCAGCAGCACAGGTGAGGAACCCCCCCCACCCCCTCCCTCCACCCTCACTGTGTATGATTGAGAAGTTGCTCCACCGTCTACTTTCCACGACTTTTAAAAACTGGTTTGGCGAGGTTATTGTTTACCGTAACATCACAATGATAATATCTTAGCGTAGCACAAAGCCCACATGACATCAACCACATGCAACATAATATAGAACGTAAAACAACCACATATGGAAGTACTAAAAAAACCATATGTCATATAAAAAAATAGAGCAATCCACAAACAGAAAAGAAGACTTGAATCTGATGAAATCCGGGAAAGATGGTGTGAAAAGGGACATTTTAAGCTTAGATTGAAAAGAAGCCACTGACTCAGCTCGTCCTCTGTCCCCGGGCAGAGTGTCCCGGGGCCTCTGGGCTGTTATTTTCAAAAGCTCCATCGCCCTCAGCCTTCTGCTGCCGAGAGCTGGGAACAGAACGAAGGCCTCTTGCCCGAGGATCTCAAAGTGCAAGCAGGGTCGTCTGGGGAAGTTGGCCCGTGCAGTCAGCGCATTGTAAGTAATTAAAAGATTCTTATAATGAATTCTAAAGCATATGGAACACAGTGAAACCAGTGGAGGATAAAAATGTGCTTTAACCTGTTTACCTGAGAGCCTTGGAGCTGAGTTCTGTATCAGGATTAACTGATCAGGTATCGGTCCAATACTGAATCACAGTTAACTCATTGATCACTGACAAAACTATATTTTAAGTTTAGTCAAGTGCTATTTAAGATCATTTTTAGACATATCAACGAGGCACATACTTTGTAAACTACACTTCAAGGGTTCATACTGCTGTGTGGTGCCAGCACACTGGTGAGAGAACATTATATCACCTAATGGGAGTTAACAGAAGGCAATTGGTCCCAGGATTGACCCCTGAGGTACCCCATACTCAATTGAAACAAATGGTGACAAAGTGAATGGATAATGATTAATGGGTGCACATGGGCTGCTCTGATTTATTACCATAAAATCAGCATTCAAATGTATTCGACCAATCAGGAGGCAGTTGTCTCACTTTGATATTCAACTTACTGGATAATAAGAAAAAAACGATCATTCTAATTGTGACATAATTAATTATATCGTTACATTTTCATCTTTTACTGACATTTTATCGATGAGTCAAGATTATAATCAACAGTTTAATCAATTGAAACAATAGATAGTTTTCAGTTCTGACCCCAGAAACCTAGAAATTCATTTTAGAGCTTAGTGCGCTGACGGAGCTCAACACAAAATGCTGTTGATGTAGAAACAGGGTCACCTCGCCCCGGGTGTGTTTCTGACGCTCACTGGTTATTTTGGTGATGGAGGGGATAAAAGAAAATAGATAAAGGGGCTTGAATTCTCCCGTATTTGACTTTGACTGGAGAACAGACCAAATAAAACCGTTTATAGATGGAAGAAAAAAGAAAATGGCCTCAAACAATTTCAGAAAGTAGACAAGCTCTTTGTTTTCATGGGGCTTTTTTTTATATTTTATGAATAACTTCCTCTCTCCCACACGGGTTTTCTTTGTGGTGCCTTCACTGTCCTCCCATACGATAAGTGAGTCATTGCTGCCTCATTCTAAAGGACTTTAAACGCGTGAATGACAGTCGTGCAATTATCTCGCAGTAGGAACTCGAGAGCAGGAGCATCTGCGAGGCCATAAAGGTTATCGCCACATTCTTTACAATCGTGGACGTTCTCCAGGGGCCTATTAGAAACGGCAGTTCCTGGTACATCGGTGCATAAAGGGCCCTGCTTATGTAGCATCTGTGCATAATAGCCAAATGAGCTTTTCCAGTAAGTAAAACAAATTTCAATCGTAAATTCAGGAAATGGGGATCGTGCGGTTTGTCCGAAAGGAAGATGCTCTCGAATACTTTATGTTCGTTCGCCCCCCTGGTGTTTGGAAGTGCATTAACTTCCCTTTTTATAGAATAACCTTGAAGAATGTTTTAAAGCACCTCATTGTGTTCATTGAGCCCTTTCACTTTCCTGCCCGGAGCTCAGAGACATTGTTTTTTTTTACTTTTTCAACTTAAGGTCACAGTTGAAGGGTCAAAAAGTGAGCCAATAATGAGCCACGCACGGTTCATTACCCTCCCTCCCTTTTGTTCTGCTTCTCCTCATGTGCACTGGAGGTGATTGTATTGCTGGATCATTAAAGCATTCAAGGCCCGGCTCTAAGTCCCAACATAATCCCACATGAGTGTTTGCAAAAAGTGGCTCTCGCTCAAGTTTGTTTTCATCCACTAAATAGTAAATGGGCTGCTGACTGTGGAGAGATGATGTGAGCCAAAGTAGAAACTGCCAAACCCTGGAAAATGTGTGTCTGTTACACAGCAGCTGTACTCGTGACTTATGACCGAACATTACAGGATGCAAATTGAAGTCTCTTATAGCTACAGGCGGAAGGATGCGAGGCTTAATTAAAAGTGTTAAGCAACTCCATTTTGAATTAAATATGATTTATGCAAGTAGACGCTGGAGGAGGGAAACTCGCACGCCAGCACATCTTAAAAGCAGAGAGAGGTAAATTTGACAACGAGCCGAAATGAAAGGAAGTCGTAACTTTGGGAGCGCACACGCAGCTCACAGGTGATGGAAGAGTCGGGTCAGTTGTGCACTACGTTTCCCGATGCATTGTGGGAAACAATGAGTGAACTGTATAGGGTATAAAAAACTTTACAAAACATACAGACACCACCTCTAAATGGCAAACTCACCTTATAGTGGTTAGCGAGTGATTTCAGACACAGCTGTCAGTAACCGTTCCACCTCCTCATCCTTATTCCCCGTTGCTGTTTCTCTTATGTATTTTTATCTGAACCCAGGCAACCAGCTGCTGTGTAGACAATCTGCTTCCTGTTTACACTGACATGTGCCTGCCGGGTGTTTGAGAACATGCGTTTTTCATGTCTGTTCTTATAGACAGAGATTATTCTAGATCCTTAACGCAGTTGAACGCTGTAACATGTTAGTGTGGATGTAGACTTGGGGTCAACATCCTGTCGCCTATCAGCTCATCACCATGTGTGAAGAGTTGTTAATTGGCGGCTTCATCTTTAGGTCTGGTTCCCTCATAGTCATAAACATAAGAATTACAGATTTTTTCTCCTGTTGTCAGACTGAAACAATTACGAGTTTTAACAATGGGAAAGGTCAGTCTGATTATTAGGCTGTTCATGTCCTCTGTCGAAGATTTGTGTGTTTATTCTCACTAAGCCATTCCCACACACACAGACACACACACACACACACACCTCTCCTGGTTTCCACAGTGAAGCTCAGGACTGTAAATTAGCCATTAATGTGTTTCTCTCCCTGACCCGATCTGCCTCTGGCTCCCACAGCTTTAAAATGTTTCTCCTTCTCACCAATTCCACCTTGTTTTATCCTTTTTCCTACCTTTTCATTTACCCCCCCTTTGTGTCGTCTATCGGGTTAGGCCCCCTCTTCTTCACCCCACGCTGTCCTTTACCTTACGTAATCTGCTGAGCTCGTCACATTGACCTGCCCTTCTCCCGACGGCTCGAGTGAAACTTTGGCTGATTCACTGGTTCTTTTCTCCCAAACAGCAGGACCTTTGTCAGTCTTTGTCCAACGGAGACGGCGACTTAATTCGACCCCCTCCCTTCTTATAATTAAGGTTCGATGTGCTGCCGAATTATCGCTCCCTGCAGGAAATTCTTATATAATTTTAAACATTTTTAATCCCAGGAATATTAAATAACCCTGAAGATAATAATCCAAAAACCATGTCCTTCAATTTACCTCCGGTCTAGAGAGGAGGGATTATGGTTAAGATAATGCTGCTGCAGACGGGGATGAATTAATAAGGGATCTAGAAATTTCCATGGATTTCAACATTGCAAAGCAAAGATTTGTATCTGATAATTTATGTTTCAGGCTTTACTACATTATTTTATAGACGATCTTGTGTCTGTGTTTAGAAGTTACACCATATATCTGCTGCTGTTCCTGACATCCTCCTGTTTCAGCCTCCGAGCTGGCGATGACAAACTACGCAAACACCCTCAAATTGAGTTGTCAGCAATATTAACTGCAGTCCAATTACATCTTTACCTCCTTTGTCCCCCCCCCCTTCATGTTTTCATCTTCGCTTGTATCCCTGAAACACTTGGATGCTGCTGTTCACAAGCCGCCGCCGCCTCACCTACTCATCTTTGTTCTCTGACAAGAAAATGTAATAGAGAACAATGCTGCAGGATTCCCTCCCTGCATTTGATTTCAAATATTTCCCCCCCATTGCACACAGCTACTGCACGAGCATCGCCCTGCACGTCCCCGGATTGTCCACCCCCTCCGTGTAAATGTCAGGAATAAATTGGGGAATATGTCTAGGTGGTGCCTTGAGCCAGGAGGCGAGACAGTGGTGATCTAGGAGATGGAGAAGGGGGGGAGAGGGGTATTGGAAGGCTGAGTCTTTTGCAACCTTGGCCCTGCAGCGTCAACATTGAAAGGTGCCGTGGAAGAGATGCTTCCTCTGGCAGAGAAACAAGTTCTCAGAAGCAGAGGAAAGGTCAACTTCAGTGTCTTGTCCATCGCCGGTCAGAAGTAAAATACACAAGTGGGTGTGGCTGAAGGTTCAATTTGCTTTATGCCTTTTCATTGAAAGGCAAAACTTTTTGATTGCATGACACAGTACGACTCTCCTGCTTGGATTGTTGTTTTGGAAAAAGTTTGAGTTGAGAAACCTGTCAATAGGGAAACTTTTGCTGAGATGCAGCAGAGATGCCCTGTCAAACTGCATTGGGTATAACCCCGGTGAGTGATGGGGACTTCATCGCATCTCTCGTTTCACAGTCTGAAAAGGACATTGGGGAGAAATTGTCCGGCTGAGTTCTGCTTCTATTGTATTTCTATATGTTTCCTATCAGATATGAGCCCATCAGTGTTATGAATGCCCTGGAAATTTTACTTCCTGACTCTAAGAAGTTAAACTTTAACTACCTGATTAGCTTCATCCGGTTTCTTACATAAATACACCAGGATGTCATCTGCATAGTAACACAAATGTATGTGCAGCTTCCCGAAAATGTTTCCTAAAGGATGCAAGCATGCCCCAGCACAGAACCTTGTGGAACTCCATGACTAACTTTTGTGTGCATGGGAAAGTCATCGTTGACATAAACAAATGTTTCCTTTAATCCCAATAAGATGTTTCAGTCTGTAATAAAACTTAGAGGTTGGATATTGGCCGTTATTTGGCTGAAACGTCTGTGTCAAGAGAAGGTTTGGACAGACTTGTTGGAATCGAGTCTAAAAGTCATTAAGGGCACAATAAAGACATTAAAGATTATTGTGATATTTTTCTTTGGTTGCAATTTCATTCAAGTCATGTCTGAGAGTTGTAGTCTCCTGATCTCAACGCTCTTTTATTCTATTCTTCCAATGAAATGATGCTTCGAATTTAGAATTGTTGGAACAAGATTTTTGCCTCCAGCATTTTAACGTCCTTCCTCTAACAGTGAGTTACCTCTCGATGTTCACATTATCTGGAAACCAGCGTTTTGATGTGTCTGTAATGTGATGTAAGGTTTGTTTTTTGATTTTAGCCCAACGGCAAAGTGTTAGTGCAGAAAATTGATCAAGAGAAATCCGGGAAGTTCATCTCAAAATGAAGCAATGAAGAAAGAGATTGTTTCTCGGCACCATTTCCTCTCTATGTTTTAATTGAAAGTCTGGGGGGGGCACTATAATCCAAGTTGCATTTTGTGTATTTCGTCCACTTTCTCAGCTAGATGAGTGGCTGAAGATTAATTGCTCACACATTTCTAAAAGGGGGCTTAACTATATGTCACACTGCATTAAACTTAAACACCAAATACATTCCAGTTTGTTCATTTGCTGACTCTCTCTGGTTTCATATCGCTGTCATTTGAATTTCTTTGGTTTCTCAGAGTATTTCAGCCTTTTAAAGATAACACGGGGTATTTTTTACTAAATAATTGATCAATTAACTGGGAGAGCGATGAATGAATAATGCAGATTATAACCATCACTGTGGAGCTTTTCCAGTAGCTGTCTTGTCACCGTGCCTGGTGGTCTGTGGAGCAGTGGGGGGGGGGGGGTGAGGTGTCCCTGCTCAGGCGTCAAGGTGCAGTCGCTCGGTGGCTTCAGTTTAATTGTTGTTGCTGTCTGGACGCTCGTGCTCGGGGACTTTCACTTCGTCCTCTTGACCTTCTGTCTCTGGCTGGAATTGGAAGTTGCAGACTCTGCTTTGTCTTCGGCGGTTTCTCTCTCGACAGGCCGAGAAAGCTAAAGATTGATGCAGGACAAGGATTCAGATGGAGATAACCATCAGGTTTTGGTTCCTGCAACGATAGATCTGCCCGATTAGAAACCGGCAGACCAAAACACAGGATTCCTCCTGCAGCCAGCCGCACTTATCACCGGCTTCTTTTAATATCTGCACAGCATCGTCTGTACAGTTTGAAGTGGACTGTTTATGACTTCCAGAGATGCGCAGGAGGAAACTTCTCCCTCTGGTTGCTTCACCTCCTCTTTAGCATCCTCGCATCCTGTCTTCCTCTCATGCCTCCTCCTCCTCCTCCTCCAGTCCCTTCACTTTATCTTTTCTACCTCCCCTTTTCATCCACAACCCTCCCCCGCCTCTCTCTTTTCCACTTTCTCTTCATCCCCCTCCGTCCCCCTTCCCCCTTTACTCCTCCCAATTGTATTTTCCCCTCTCCTCTTCATTATCCTTTAGTCCTTCCTGCCTCTTCACACCCCCACCTCCATATCTAGCCTCTCTTTCTCTTCATTATCCGCCAACTCCTCTCCTCCCTCTCCCTTTCTGCATAGTTTCAATCATTGTTTTCTTCTCTGCATACCTTCTGCATACTTAGCATAGCTCTTGGGGAGACGGACTCTTCTCTACACACACAGAGTGTACTTGTATTTTCTATATTCATTAAAGTTGTGAACCCAACTCTGTTCAAATGTACTAGTTCATACTTGAGGATGTAGTGATTCTGAAACAGAGGCTGAATCAGCAAATTAAACTTCCACAAAGTTAAAGTGCAATAGTGGACGATGAAACTATGATACCCCCCAAAAGGTTGATCTACATTTAAGGTCCATCCTGTTGAGCTCTTACTACTTTACGATTGTAAAGATTACTTCATAATAATTGACACCCTGAACGGATACAGTTTCTAACATCAGTTATGTAAACAGTATATTTCAGTGTCTTCCTGAACATGCGTCTCCCCCCCCTCCCCCGGGCTCATTAAAGTCAGCAGTGTGCGGATATTCTTGTACGACCTTTGTCGATTTTAGAGAACACACTCCTCATATTGTGTTAAAATCATTTAAGCCGACACACACTAAATTAAGCAAGTCAGCTAGTGGTTCTTAAAACACTCAAGTTTCAGATGATATTACTAATTTGTGATAAATATAAATGTTCTGAAAGTTCCCAAAGTGTCTCTCTTTCTCTAAATCGCTGAGGGCTGAGCATTGTGGGCGTAGAAAGGAGAACTTTATTGACCTCTTCCCACAGTGGACGTGTTTGGCCTCAAAACAACTGTCTCATTAAAACTGTTTTTTAAACTAGTTTGTGATCGTAGATAATCGATGACATTTAGATTTGACGTGTTTGTTTTAAATTCACCTCTGAGTCCAGGTCCGACGTTGGAACTTTGCCCTGAAAGGCACACTTTGCATTCAGTCCTTACAGATCCATACCTGCTCATATATATATACATGCACTCACAGATGTGGGCATATGAAGGCTCAGCGGCACAGTGCTGAGTGATAATGTTATGCAGTCATCTGCCGCTTCCAGGCTGACCTTGGAGCTGCCCTCATCTATCAGCCCCGGGACTCTGCGTTATCTCCACCGCAACCATCCCTCCTCCCACCTCCTCTCTGCTGCCCTCGCCTGTATCTTAATGCTGCCAGCAGCCAATCCAAATACTTCTCCTCACCTCGGCTTCATTTCGGAGCTTCAAGTTCTTACCCCCCCATCCACCCCCTTCCTCCGCTCCATCTGACCTCCTCGAATCATCCGCCGGAGGGAGATTGTTATTTGCATGATCCTGTTCAAGTAATCTAAAATAAAAACCAAAGATATTAAATATTTTCTATTTTTACCTATTTAAATCTTTTTGACTCTTTTGCACATTGTAATTCATGATTTGTTTATTGGCTTTCAGAACCTTTGAGTTTTTAGGCTTAGGTGAGATTTTTTAAAACATATAAAACATATAAAACACCAGGGGGACACTAGTGGACCGTTTCTGCTGCAGAGTTCAAAGGGTGGAAATGTCCCACAGGAGGTTTGGACCAGATGTTAGCAGCTTTCATTCAGAGATGATTCATTCATCTTCTCTTGTAAACATCCAGGACACAAACAAATATTAAACGTTGCTGCCTTTAAATTCTCGTTCTGTTACTGTTACTGTGAAGGTTTCCTCCTCCGGCTGTAACACCCCCCCCCCAAAAAAGAGAACTGGACAAGCAGAGGAGAATCTCTGAGCTCATCTGCCCAACAACGCTTCAGATGAATCGCTTTCTGTTTAGATCAGTGCAGATGAAAGGGAGTCAAGGAAATGGAATAGGGAGGTTACAGAGATGGTTGGCTGTCCAGAGTGTGTGTGTGTGTGTGTGTGTGTGTGTGTCTGGCTGTGTGTGTGTGTGAGTGGGCTGCATGGATGAAACGATGTTGCCCTCCAATAAGGTTTAATGAAAACTTTTCCCCTCCTCAGATATTTTCATTAAAGCTGCTGTCAGCCCGGCTTCACCCACCGTGTGGATTCACTCCTCCTCTGAAACTTTCTTCATTCCGTTATTATTCCTTTTCTGTTTCTATCTTTTGTCCTTCTTTGTTTTTCCGGCCCTCTCTCTTTCTCTCTGCTGCTTGTTTCATGTCTCACTTTGTTTCTCTGTCCCTCAGTGAGCTCCCACTTCACATTTCAAACTAAATCAGTTCTGAAACCAGCAGTTTCAGGTTAAACTTCCTGAGATGATGAGACATCTTAATACCATCTGACTAATACATGTTTCTAGAGGATGGTTTCTGTCTTTTAAGTTTGTTTGCCATTTGGTTAATCTTTGGGTTTTAATTTGTTATATGATCATATAAAACAATTATCATGATATACAGCTAAGACTGACTCAGGATTGGTCGATCAATTGTATCGGTGGGACTTAGGTACCAAAGCTCCTTCCCCTGATTGGCTCCCAAGGGAACAGAATATTGTTGTCCACATTTGGAAACATATTTGAAAATGAAGCAGTCGGAAGCTTTGGCATCATACAAATGTTTCTGGTCCACAGTATTTAAAAAAAGAGCTTATCACAAAAATAATATCACAAAATACTTAAATGTCTCCAAGGTACAATCCTTTAAAACTACTTCTATCACGACTTGTATTGATAATAACAAGTATGCCAACAATATCATTATATATTGATGCGTCCTTACAGAGGAATAAATTCAGAAACTCTCATAATCTTCCAAGTTCTTCTCATTTGTGTTTATCTGTGTTTGTATTATTAATCATGTGATTAATACTGTGGGTAAACAAACCAGCTGCATCCAGGCCATCCAGTCCACAAACAAGTGGCTGAATAATTCATTGACAACAATTCTCATCACTTATTTTAATTTTACCAAACAGAAAAACATTTGCTGCTTAACGCCTCAAGAATCTGAATATTTTCTGTTTTCTGATGTCCTCACTTTGGTGTCTGGGAAACTTTCTTCAGCTTTTTATTTTTCCAAACAAATTTTTGAACCTGCCCACCCACTAATCTTTGTTAGGCTGTTTTATTGTTGTTGCCTCATCGCTGTGGTCCCCCCCCCCCCCCCCCCCCTCGGCATGTCGGCATGCATCATTTCTTACTGCTGTACGTGGGGGGGCCAGGGAACAGGAGGGAGGACGGGGATGATGTGTATCTCCGTGATTGTCTCATTTACAGTTCAGAGGAGTGCAAGGCACTTAATTGATTATAGTTTAGTTTCAGAGGTGGCGTGGACACCATTCATCACTGTCGCCATCATCCATCATTCCCCCCCCCCCCCCCCAGCGCTGGAGGTAGAAAAACTGGAAAAAGAAAAGTACACTGTCAAAGCGAAGAGGTTAGAATCACTAAATCAGTGTCTCGCCTCTTGTGTCTTTTCTTCTCCTCCCTGACTCACCGCAGTTTCATTCTCCGTGTCCTCTCCTGTCCTCAGAAGAGACAGTGGAGGAGACTTTAAAACTCCGGATTGGTCGGCATTAAGCAGAAATAAGAGGGGATGATGCGACGTCTCCACCTCCCTGCACCAGCCAGAGGTGAAGCCAGAAAATCCACCATGTTGTTGCTGGCATTTTGCACCAATGACGGCATTTTGAGCCAAAGTCTGTCCACGGTATCGAGATCTAACCGATGATTATTGCGTAATCTTGTTGGCGAACAAACAGACAAACCAACAAACGGACAATTATGAAAACGTAACTTCCTTGGAGGTAATAAACACTTGGTCAGTTTAATAAGAATTAGCTAAAATGACGTAAACCATCTTTGACACTAAAGTATTTTACGCCTACTTTGACTTTTTTAGTTTGGACAATGCTAACACTTATATCATCTAACTTTATGCACTTTTATGTCTATATCTCATCACTCAAAACAACCCAAAAAATGTTTTTGTCATAAACCACATCAGAGGAATCATTTTAAATCCGTCAATATATCGGCATTAGACATGTTTCAGTCCCTGATGTTGGTATTTACATCAGCTCGGCTCTGGTGTTGATCTCCTCCCCTCTTCTTCTCTAAATCATTTGAATAAATGCATTTGCCGCTGTCACCTCGCTGTCCCGGGACTCGCTCACGGTTTTACTTCATCATTACGACTGACACACGGAGCGGCAGCCAGGGACTCGTGCCAGCCTGGAGTTATGTCTTCAGATGTGATTTAGAGAAGCAACGGGGCCCCGGTCCACACGGAGTAAAGTTATTGATGGGTCTTTGTAGCTCGGTGAATCACACAGAGCTGTCGGTTACTCTGCTGTAAGTGAGGATGCAGGAAATCCGGCTTGACGTTTTACTCTGGCAGCTCCACCACGGTGACACCTTTTTTGAATGTAACTCCACTGTGGTACAAGAGGTCGGCACAAGAAGTGGATTCCAAAAGTACTGGAATACTTTAACTACAGAATAAATATTTAGCGAAGGAGCCGACTGGTTGCTCTGTTAGCAGAGAGCTGTACATTTGGTTTGTTACAGTAAATATGTCCTCAAGTTTAACGGCACTGTCTGAAGGGCTGTGCTTTATAACAGTACATTATTTAACTATTATAACAGTAGTTTATTTCACTTTATTACAACAGTACTTTATTTAACTATAATAGCCTTTTATATTGGTCTTTTTGAGTCTTATAATTATGACCACGTTACCATTTAGATGGGCTCAAACATCCACAGTTACTGGAAAAGTTCCCTGAGTCGTGAAGAAAGTTTGTCTAGTTTTTATGAACTGAAAACACCATGTTATGTTCAAATAAATAAATAAAAAACGGTTTTGCAGTGATGCCAAATATCCTCTGGTGGCTTCTTAAATACATAAAAGCGAAAAAGAGGAAGTGACATTAAATGCTGAAGGATTTGCTGCATAATTCTACATAGAAACCAGGATACAAGGATTATTCCTTAATCCTCTAAGTGTGAAATGATGCACCAGCCAAAAACAGGTGTATTTGCAGCATAATGGAGCATGAATAAGCTCCATTAGCTGTTTAACTATCGTTGCTAATTATGTGAATATGATGCCGTGTCTTTTCAGTGAAGGAGAAATGGCAGATTTGTTTCTTTCTCAAGGTAAATGTACTGAAATGGCTTCTGAAATATCTCTATGTCACAGACACTTTGCTGGAAAACCACTCTCGATGAAAGTTTGTCAAACGAAGCTTCACTTAAGTGTGTGAGAAAAAGATCAGTGTCATCAACTCTATGTTTTGTGGCTCCGCAGTTTGCTGAATATTGTTTTACTCTAAATGGGTCAATTTGTTACTTTCAGTCAAGTTCACTGCGGTCACAGTTTTATATCCCGCTCTCTCTTGGCCGGCGTTTATTATCCGGCATTACGGCTCAAAGTGGTTGGCAAAGTTCTGTTCTTTGGAGCTGAATGAAATTATGTTTCAGGCGATAATACAATTCTGGGTTAATATACTTGGAGAGAAAACACATGGCTCACAATGGCATTGCAGTTTCTTTTTGCAATAATTTAATTGAAACTTGTGGGGAAAAAAAAGAGGAAATCCTGTTATTGGAAGGCACTGACCTCCACGGCCGAGAAACCATTAAACCATTTCCACTGAATCTGAGGCGATTATTCCGGGTTGTAAATTTTCACAACAGCAATTCATTTGGAATGGGTGTCCTGTCCCCCATTCTCCTGTGTCTCCACTCACGTCCCTGAAAATTCCTTTGACACTCTGTGCATTTTTCTTTTCCTACACGAGTACAGGAAGTCAGAACCACAGTATTTCCTGTTGAATATACTTCTGTCTGCCGGTGCGTAGACACTCAAGGAAGTCGTCCAGATCAATATTAACAAACCTCTGTGCAGAGTGCTTTTCACTCGCAGTGCATTTTTTAATATTTAGGTAATTCTTCTTTTTCTCCACATCCAGCCTTCCTGTTGTCTGTGGGCAAGGAGAAGTTATCCACCTGATTTTATAAAGTAATTATAACGAACAAAAGAAATTGTCACTTAATTTAAGTTTTAAATTGGCTGATAAGTTTAGTTTTAATTGGTTGATGCCATAAGAATATTGTGAAATGTCATGACTGACAGCTGAGGACTGTCTCCTGATTGGTCGAGCGTATGCATGAACATTTCTGTGCAGACTCTACCTCCAAATGCTACAGTCAATTATCTGAAGTCAAATTTACAATATTTACTATTATTTTAAGAGCACATTATAGAGAGCAGATAGATTTCTCTGCAGAGGAGCTTCCTCTCTTTCTACCTGAGAAATCCACCCTTATCTTATCACTCTGCCAAACAGCACGTACACCTGACTCTGAAAAGGAATAAGAGATGTCAGAACACCCCGGTAATTAAATTAGAGACCCAGTAAAAACCCTTTTGAAGCCTGTTCCTGCCACAGAGATCTTTTTCTACCGGTGTTAAACAATCGAAGCCCGACACCAACATGTGCTCGGATTGTTAAATTACAGCCTGAAGACCCGTCGATGTGCAGCGTGTGTCTGCTGTGACTTTTCAATCTCGGGCTCGTCACACAAATTGCCCCTTGCAAAGCAGCGGGAGGAAATTGCGTCAGGATTCCTCTCCGGACGCCCCCCCCCCCTGCTGTGGTTGAGTCAGAATGACCTGGGGCGGGGGGGGATTCAAACTGGGACTGCACTTGCTCGACCTCGGCACGAGTTAATCACGTTGTGTTGCAGATTCAGAGTCATCAGGGGCCAGATACTGTGTTGATAAGGCAGCATCGTGCAGACTCACACAAGGAACATATGTGATAATAAAACATTTAACAACGTGACTCCTCAGTTTGGCGGATCTAGTTTTACTGAACTGGCTGCGTGATCGAGTGATGTGGTTTCTTTATCATTAGCTGGAGAGGCTTGAGAGGAGGATGAGCCTGAATATGAGAAGGGAAGACAAAACAAAACCAAGCAGGAGGAGACAGAAAGTAATGAGGGAAGAAGAACCTGTGAATGAACGAGGATATAAACCCCAGCATATTTTCTTCTGCTGTTGATGATTTGACTGGGAATCAGCTGGTTTTGACATAAAACTCATAGCAGTGGGTCAGAAGCTGCAGAGTAATGATGTCTGAGCAATTACCGCCACAGCAGCTTTGTTGTTTTCAGCTTTTTACTGTTTTCAGCTTTTCTGCTTCAAGAAGCAATTAGTCTCCACAGTTCACTGGAGGAATTCATTCCATGAACAGTTTTGTCCCCAGATTCCTGCAGAACTCTAAAAAGTTGGTTTTGTTTGTTTTAAAACTCAAAGCTGGAAGCAGATAAATGCTGAATTGATTGGATGATTGACATTTTTGCTAAATTGTTTTTCATTCACTCAAAGATTCACTGGGAATATTCCCAAATTATCCACTTTTTTGGCAGACTTCAGGCTATCTACATTTCCTTGAAACAAATGGGAATATAAAATTAATCCCCAATCCATAAAACAGCCATTTATGTATTTTTGGGCTCATCACTTGTTTTCTCACAAGTTCTTCAGTCGAGTGGCTTCAGAAAGTTTTCAGACTCATTCACGGGAGTAAGCACAAAATAATCTCTTCATACTTTTTGAATTTCTTTCTGCAAATGAGTCAAAAACCGAAACCTCAAATTTCCAGATGCCCTTTTGGCAGCTTTAAGTGTTACTGGGCAAGTCTCCACTGCTGGATTTGGGCAGTTTATCCAATTTTTTCAGGCAGATCATCTCAAGCTCTGTCAAATTGGAGGGGAAGCGTCTGTGAGCCGCCCTCCTCGGTCCCCCCCCCAACCACCGATCGCATTGTAGTGTTTAAGTCTGGGATTTGGTCGGGCCTCTCGAGGATGGTCTGAGTCGTCCTGATGCCACTGCAGTGTTTCCTTGGCTCGGCTTCAGGTCATTATTGTGCTGAGAAGTGAACCATCGCCCCAGTTTCAGGCGACGCTGTTTTCGACCTTCTCGTTCTCCCAATTCTGACAAGTTCTCGTGTCCCTGCCACTGGGAACTCCTTAGTTCTCAGTGGCTCCACTGAGAATCTTTACATATGATTGACGGTAGTTGTCAGTGGTGCTTTAAGATATTTTTAGCGGAGTCAGAAGAAGGCGGCGTGTCGGCAAAGCCTCTTGAATCGGGTCTTTGAAGAGTTCACACTGGTGACGGCTGATTGAATCTCTATTTGGCTTTGATCAGGGACATTTATTCACTTCCTGAATTGGTCAGAGAAGGAAACTGGGCTAAAAATCGACTCAGAGTGTCTTTTCTCTACTCTAGCAACGGAATGCAGCTCTCCCCAATAGATTTCTTTTGATCTCTCCAAAATCTAGGTTACAAAGACAGCCAGGTTTACCCTCACCTCCCTGTCCGAGGCCCTTCCTGTCCGTTTACTCAGTTTGGTCAGAGAGCGTCTCTGTGACTACAGATGTCTCATATTTCAGAATTGCTGATGCCGCTGAGCTCCTGGGAACATCCAGAGAAGCCTCAGAAATGTGATTAAATCCTCTGCCAAGATCTGTCATCCATTGTGTGTCCTTACTCGCAGAGAGGATTCACTTCGCCTCAAGTGGACTCGATGAATGTTATCTGAAGAAAAACTGAACTCTGCAAAAGGGTCTGAATATATTTCGTAAAGGAGAGATTTAAGTTTTTGACTTATTTCCACACAAATATCTAAAAACAAGTTTTATCTTTGTCATTTTTTTAAGTAACAGACTTTCTATCGCATGGAAATTCAAGTGTGCATAGAGTAAATGGCTCTGAACAGTTTTTGGAGTCACCGTACCTTAACTGGTAAAGCATATAAATATTTAAATGAGTCCTGTAGGAAGATGTTTTAGGGCCATTTGCTGCAGAGAAGCTGCTCGGATGAAATATCGGTGTGACTGGGCAGTTGCCAGGCGCCATCAGCCCCACGCTGCATATGCAGAACATCTCTCAACTGGGCACGTGTCATAATTCTGTGATTTTCAGCAGAAAGTCACGATCTTAATTCTTTTCACCTTTTTTTTAAAGCTTAAAAGCATCTTTTGTCTCATCTCTGAATGGTGAAGTGGAGAGGTTTAACCAGGTTTAATTTAATTACAGTTTTCAATTGAATACTATTTGTATAAGTAAGGTTGACACTTTACAATATTATAGATGAAAGCTCAACAGTTTCCACGAAGAACGAGCTCAGACTCCGGTTGGGCGTCCGAAGTCCTCGACCGGTTGAGATTAAAAGAAAGAAGAGAGGCGGAGGAACCAGGGATAGGTACTTTAGGGTAGGCTTTATCGTTATTGTTGTTATAATGACGGTAATTATAACAATATCCATAGACGTAATGATGCCATCAATAACGACAGCTGTAATAATGACAGCAATAACATAACATCTGGATTGTGAGTGGACTTCTCAAGTGGAGGTGTAATTGCTGCCTTCAAAGCCGGTGGGTGCGTGGCCTGTTAATAAAGATGAATTAAGACGAGTTGTTAATTAAAGCTAAAACCAGCTCGGAGAGACGCAGTTTAATTGTTTTGTTTATAAAGATTGACGACGGACGTCACCCTCAAGTGGCCGGCGGCACAAAAGATCACAAACTCCACCTCCTCCATGTTAGTGGATGGGACAGGGGCCAACTTAAAAAGTCAAGTTCTCATCATATTAAGTTTGTTCAAGGGTTCACTCTCCAAATTTTGGTGATAAAAAGATGATTTACAGCCTGTTGGGCCTTGTGATTGGTCGATCGAGGGGATCGGCCGGACCCTGATATCTCAGCTCCATCACATGATCACTACACTCTGCCTCCAGATCACGTCTTTGGCACAAGATGACAGCTTTTATATCCGGGATAACTTGGCATCATTTCTTTTTTAGTGGGGGGAAGGGGAGAAGCCAGATTTATTTACAGTCTGACCATATCTATTAAAAAAAGGAAATGGAGGGCGGAGCCGGTGGGCAAGTGTGCAAACCAGTATGTGCCTGAACCCAGACTCTACTGCTCCAACGCTATTGTGTGTTTATGAGACGATGTTTCCAGTGCAGACAATTGTCATTTGTTCTGTTAGATTGCTGCCACTTTACTTAAGAACCTCATTTCAGTATCAAAAACAATCTCTCTCAGTTCCTCCCTTATGCAAAACTGACGAGCATTGTTCTATTCTGACACACACACACACACACACACACACAACACACACACAGAAACACACACACTTGTTTACCCCGAGTCAAGTCCCATATTAACAGATGGAAAACAGAGCACGTTGAATGTAGGACGGCAAAACAATGTGTCTGAGTAATTTCATAAGTCTACAAAAATCTTTTCAGTCTCATGTTACTCGTTATTTGTGCAGCATTAATAAAACAAGATGTTGGAAACTCGTAGTCGCTCGGGACTCTGAGCAAATAGCTGCACATGGCAGAGTATACTGTACACATAACAAGATCCAGCGGGAATGTGTTTACTCTACTGTGTGTGTGTGTGTGTGTCTGTGTGTGTGTGTGTGTGTGTGTGTGTGTGTGTTGGTCGGGCAATGCAGGTAGACTTGTTTTTATCATGCTCAGGATGTGTGTAATGTCAACATTTCCAACAACTCTCCCTCCTCTGTTGAATTCTGGGGTAGATTTAGAAAGTTGACCAGTCAGTTACTGTGTGTGTGTGTGTGTGTGTGTGTGTCTCTGTGTGTGTTTATATACTGGTTTCAGGAAGGCAATTTTTTGGACAGGAAATGTGAAAACAATGCCTCTGGCCTCAGACCAGCACAATCTCGTCAAAGGGGCTGGGAGCAGGCTGAGTGCACTGTAAAAAAAAAAAGTATTCCACTCAGCAGGAAACATTCTTGTGTCCGGGCCCCGAAAGCTGGACTCTGCAAGATTTTTGTTATTGAAACAATCCGTAGCTGCCACCACAGGCTGCAGTCGCACAATATGAAAGTCTCAGGTGGAACCAGTTGGTCTGTAAACCTGCAGAATGACAGAGAGTTGTTCTGTGGTCAGACTCTTTAGCCTCTAGGTCAGTTCTCCCTTCTGTACCCAAGAAGGTTCCTGTGTTTCCTGCATAGAGTCAGATTCTGTGTGGTTGCAGCTGCTCAGATGTTCAGGCAAGTTGGTCCAATCCCTACAGAGGAGGAGCTGGGAATTGAACCGACACCCCCTCTTCAGAAAAGTGTAGAGAAGAACGTGACAATTACATTTTACAAAAACTATCAAATGCAGAAGTCTTTGAATTGCCAGCACTTCCAAAAGAACAAAGCAAGTGTACGAAAAAGTTTGACCCCAGTTTATCGCCCGTATTATTAAAATCAAAAATTCCTCGACAGCCTTGTCATTTGTTTTTTTTACAGTGCTTCAAGTCTGGTTGCTCTAATTTAAGGAACTGGACACAACAACCGATGCGTCTTGAAGAGAGAGAGACAGGAAGCGGTTGAGGAAGTCGATGATGAGGCCAAAGATACTTCAGCGTGCAGAGATAACAGAACTGTGAGGTCACATTCGAGTCCTGGATGAATGTGACACTCTGACGATTCATGTCCCTGTAAATCTTCTCAAGCATCTCTTTAGAGTTCCCGTCTGATCCTCAATGCTCCCTGGTGTAATGTGTAATTCTCCATCCCACCAGGGAGTCAGGGTACTTAGTCCAAATGAGGGATCGCCTTCCGCCCACTGCACATTTCAGATCAGCCGGACAAAATGGCCGCCCTGCGTGACCCCAGTTCCCGTGAGCGATCTGTTCACTGGCCCGGTCGGAAACATGTTTGTTTTAAAACATTATTATTTAACTGTTGTATCCTGATCGCCTGCTTTATCTATCTCCCCTCTTCAGTGAGGTCTGAGCTGCTTCATTTGACAATAGCATCTAATCAGCCTCACCCGGCGGCCGCCTCGCAGAGATCTACACACTTTTCAGAATCCTAATTGTGTTGTAGATAAAAGGTCTTGGCGTCGGGGCTGCATCCGACAAGGGGGGGGGTGATTGTTCAATGTAAAACAAACTAATTGTGTGGTGGGACCGATTGGCCTGCCTGCTGCGTTATTGGTTAACCGTCACAGACAATGCAGAGAGCTGGTGTTTAGTTTGTTGTTGTTGTTGTTGTTGGTGTGTGGTGGGGGGGTGGGGGGGATGTGGTGAGTGCTGTCTGACAGCTCAGACTCTCAGAATGCAGTTTAAACATCTTCAGTCTGCTCGTGCACATCTCCCGAGTGGAAATTAGCGTCTAATGAGATCTGCTCCGCAAACAGCTGGCACAGCAGGGTTATTGACATGTTTATATTGTTCTGCACACATTTATCATGGATATTAATTGGTGAGCTATAAGGAAGGGGGGGGGGGAGTGATGGCTCAAGGTTCTTGTTTTATGCTGACAGCACTTTTTTTTTCCTCAGGTGCTGCATTAACAACATCAGCAGAAAAACCTGTGACATGAAAAATCGACTCATTTGGCAATTTGAAATCCCCCCCCCCCCCCCCCCCCTTTGCATTTTTAATCGGAGTATTTAGATCTGGGAATCATTAATAACTGTGAGTGTGACAAATAACACACACAAACTCCAGATTTAGAAATTTAGTTTCTTTAGCTTTTAGCTTTAGCTTTAGCTTTCGAATATTCATCTCCTGATATTTGTATCTCGGGTGTTTTCCTGTCTGGGCCTCTGAGTGTCTTGTCTTCAGTTTCCTGCAGATGGTTTCCTCCCACATTCCAAACACGTGGAGACAATGGGTTCAACCTATTTATCAAATGTCTGTTCCTCTAAAGCCCGGTGCAGTGTTTGCAAGCTTCTCTATTTAAAGCCGGATGAGAAGTCTGCTTTTTTATATGATGGCATAATTTTCAAGATACGTGACGTGTGGAAAGGAAGGTGAAATGCATGATGGGTAAAGTTTTTTTGTTTTTTAAAGTAGTCTTAGTCTCCTGTGGCTCAGGAGGTAGAGTGGGTTGTCCCCTTGAACCAGAACCCGGCAGTTGGATCCCTGTCTCAAGGATTTACGATTAAAGCTAAACAATTAAGCAGCCAATATTTATTTAATTTCTCCGTCTGCTTCAGAGGCCAAGAAATTAAAGTTTTAATAAATGTTGACGATTTCAGGAGGTTGTTTGTTCGGTTCACTGAATCTTAATGTGAATGTGTTAAGTTTTTGACTGTTTTTGTGAGTTTAACAACAGACAACAACTTCAAATTAAATTTAATTTGAGAAACCTCTACAGGCAAACTGGAAGATCTACTGCCAACGTGTGTAATTTGGTTTTACCCTCTGCAGTATTTATACCCACCTGACCAAAGTGTTTGAATTCTTTATTCCCAGGTGAACAGATCTTGGCGCCTGTTTGAATTTTTATTTCAAATGGAACAGGTAAACCCACTGATTGATGTTGTTTACGTGAATCTTCTCTTTATCCCTCATTTGTCCTTGTGACGTCTTTTCTAATCTCCGGCTTGAACGTTTAAATTAATATTTCACCGACAGTTTTACAGTGGACTGATAATTTTTCTCCCTGACTGAACGGATGGAACGATGGATGGATCAGTGATTGACCTTTTGCACATCATAAAATCATAAACCAGTATTAACAACCATCACATATTCCAGTCATGGCTGTCATTCATCAGCAGTAATACACAGTTAAATTCAATGTTTACGTTGTGAATCATAAACGACTGCTCACACGTTTATTTCCTTCGGGTTTGTTTGATCAAAGAGGTTAAGAAAGTTTTTCCATTCATAAAAAAGTGGCTCTGAAGCAGAATGTATAAATCATGCACAAAATGAAAAGCCGTAATAGTTCACAGTTTGCGTTTTTAGTTTTTTATTAGTCAAATTTAATTGCGTTCCCGGCCTCATGCTGTCACTGTTCATTTGGCCGCAGTGCGTTCATTAGGATCTCCTCGGGGGGGGGGGTGCAGTTTTGAAGTTCTGCCTCTGAGCTTAACCCCCCCCCCCCCCCCCCCCCCGCGCTAAAATATTCATGAGCTCTGCTATCGTACAGCTTTGAAGTGCACGGGTAACACCTGTGACTGGTCTCTGGAGGAACCAGGCTGCTGTGTAGAGCACGCTGCGCATCGCCATCCCACTCCAAACACAACAGTGACATCTGTACCACACACACACACACACACACACACACACACACACACACACACACACACACACAAGCACACAATCCCCCCCCGAAAACACGCATGTCCCTGGATGATGTCAGAGCGTTTTATCAAAAGGACCAGTTTGATTAGAGGAAAAGTTGATGCTTCTAAACAGCAGCTCACAAACCCACGGTGGGTTTATCCTCAGTCCCACACACACACACACACACACACACACACACACACACACACACACACACACACACACACACACACACACACACACACACTCCTTCCACTTAACGAGAAGAGGGTTTGAGTCAGACCCTGGGAACAATGGCTGGGATTCTGACGCACACCCTCAGAAACACAGGAGTCATTTTGAGTCCTGCGTGTCACATCCTTCAGTGGTCCCCCCCCCCCCCCTTGTTCCTGCCTGGCTAAATGCCTGTGACTCCCTCTGTGTGTTACTGTATATGAGTTAATATATAACGACAGTGAAGTGAAGCCTTTCTGCCGCGTTACCTCAGCCGTGCTATTAACCATTGATCGTGTGCTAATAAGGGGGATGGGATGAGCTCCACTGCCCCCCCCCCCCCCCCCCCTCCCTTCCCCTCCTCTTCCACCTCCCCTGGATGATGATGAATTGCCCGACGCACTCAGCTGTGATGGCTTGTTTTATTCACCCCAGCTCACCTGCATCCGTTTGCTTATTAATGACGACCAAGGACTGAAATCATAAATCGGCAGAAGCTCCATTTTTCACCCGAGGTCGTGCAGCTGGACAGATGTGGCCCGGAGCCGGTGGGAGTGGGCGTTGGCTTAAGTTGTTGTGTTGTTTGTTAAGTGCGACTCTCAGGCCTGTCAGCATAACATATATATTGATGAGGTCGACTGTGATATGAGAGGAGACAGCAAACACACTCAGAGCTGCAGGTTCAAGGTGTTGATGGAAATCACGAAGATTTGAGTTCCTACAACATTTGCTTTGACAAAGAACCTTCTCTGATATTTCTTCTTTTTATTCATCTTCTTGAAAAAAGAGATCAGGTCGGAATAAAAACTTCCCTCTATACCAAGAATAAGAATAAAGTCTTAATGAATGCAGGTAATTACACGGCTGCTGTATAATCTAGAGAGAGATGTTAGGGCTTGTAATGACGGCCTTAATTAAGGGCTATGGCAAATAACAATACTTTTAATGCGGCTGTAAATCTGCCTGAATGGGGCTAATTTTCTGGTTTATTGTTGCTTCTAATGACCTTATATTTAAATGTTAAACTCACTTTCTTTACTCTGTAAAGCAGCCTTGGGTCCATTGAAGGGCACTTGTTATATTGATTTAAATGATCCTGTATTTAATCTTTCTCTAAAGATACGCTGAGCACGAAGGCTTCACGATGACGAGATGGTTTTTTTCTCATATCATAAAACGTTATTATAAATCATACATTCAATCGGATTCTGTTGTACAGCTAATAACTTGCCTGAGGGAGTCTAATCGGTTCGATTCCCCACCACAAGAACTGCACATTTCTAACGTGCTTGTGATAACAGACTTCAGGGTGTTTCCATCAGGATGAGCAGAATAATTAGAAAACCTCTGTAATGAGGATAATGAGGTGGAAAATGATCACAGGTCTGTCGGCTCCGGATCCGTCAGAGGGATCAGAACGGATTCTCACTCAAATTTGAAGAGTCGTCTTTACTTTAATACATCAAAACATTATTAGTGGCAGTTTTCCTCCCACATAAGTTCCTTTCATCTTTCACTGCACTCGGCTTAAAACGTTTTAATCTCCTCCTCCGTTCTGCTCAGTTCAGTTAACAGCAGAGACCCGTTCAGATCCAGCTCATTCGGTTCTTCTCATTCACCTTCAGAGAAAGTGGCTCTGCTACAACAGCTCCTCCTCTTCCTCCTCACGTGGCAATGAGCTGCGAGGATGAAACCCAGATGTTATTAAAAACCATAAAATATATGAAAGTATATGAAAGTAATTATACACCCACAACTACCTGAGTACGCTGGAGGCTGGAAAACGGACGTGTTGCCACAGCTGAACCGATCGTCTCTCAAGCTTCGGTTTCATATTTTTCTAAATAACTAATCAAATGAAACTGTTTCCACGTCTCCATCATGTCTGGGACGGTCGGAGGGAGAGGGCTCGTGTTTCCAGATTAATAATCTGTCAGGGTTGTGTTCCTCTTTGCAGCCGGACAAGGGAAGTTTGTATCGATTAACTCCTGGAGCCAGGGAAGTTGGAGTTGTGGTGTTTTTTTCTTCCTCTTCTTCTGCCACCGGCCTCCAGCATGGAGTCCTGTTGTCACACTCCAGAGACAGTTACATTATAAAGTTGTTTTTCACTTAACTAGACAGATAAGAAACGTATTCAGTTTTTTTCCACTTAAATGTAAACTACATTCATAACAAGATCACAATATAAGGACAATAAAGTCACAATATCCCCCCAAAAAATCTTAATGTAAAAATTCCGAGGGGTAATATCAGATAATTCAATTAAAATGAGCAATGTTGAGCGTTTTCTTCAGTTATGGTTCAGTAAAAGTCTCATAAATATATTAAATGCTTGTGCTCTGTTGCCTCATCAGCTCCAGATTATCATAAGAATCTGGATTTTGAAAACTGAGTCGCACAGACTTTGAGTGAATTGTCTCTTTTCTGGAGAAGAACATTGAACTACAACTATATTCTCTTTATATTATCACTTTTTCCTCATTAAGTTAAAACTCATTCTCATATTCTAACTTCTTTCTATTAAATTATAACTTTATTCTTGTAACATAATTAACTTTTTCTTGAAATCTCATATTATTCTTGAATATGAATCTAATACTCTGCTGTAATCAATTCATACAGAGACAATCTGAAGAATTGACAATTTGGCCTAATGCACCTAAGAAACCTTGGCACGGTGTTATTATTAATAAAAGCATTAAGAAACTTCACTTATAATCTGCAGATTGTATTTATCTATTTAGTTCTCATAGTTTTCTTCTGTTTCTTTCCGTGCACCAGTCTCAGATCTTGTTCTGTTCCTGGTTTGATTCCTTGCATCAGACAGGAGACGTCCTCCCTCGTTGTCTCAACAGCAGGACACTAAATGAAATCCGTCTGCAGATATGAAACTAAGTGTCCCACCTGGGTCGCCTGCTTCCCCCCCCCCGGGCGGCCTCGCATGGAGCGAATCGAGAGCAGGAAGCCAGCAGCCTCTCGAGCACTCGACTAGTTTATTAGAACGTCTCCGTCCAGCCGGCATCGCTCTGAAGACGGGGACACGGGCTGTTTGTCCCCGAGGCCACGACTGTGACTTCCACCACTGGACGCAGGCGTTTTTTCAATTTACAGATCAGCTCGGTTTAGAGGCTTGTAAGCTCTTTGTGAGATATCATAATAATAACTCGTCTCCTCCTCACTCCGATCTAACTCTCTACTCTCTTTCCACTTCATTAGGACAACCTCTTATCTGCTTCTTTCCCCTTATTCTCTCGTACACTTTTTTCACTTTGTCTTCCAACTGTTCTCCTCTGTCATTATTTTATAAATCAAGATAGAGCACGTGAAGTCATGCGGCCGCAGAAATGAGAAAATTGTCTCAGTACGTATCATTTTCTCTCCCCAGCTTCCCTGATTACTTCATACAGCGTCTGATCTGGCTAATTAAAGTAGATATCACCAGTGAGGCTGAAAGAATTAAGTTTTTTTTTTTTTTAAATTAAGCTTTTTCTCAAAATCCGTGACGTCCCCTGTGTTTATCACAGCGCGGGTAAGATTGAAGATGTGCCACTGTTTGCACGGCTAATTATATTAGAACAAAATGTCAAGTGTCCCTATGGGCCCGGGGCAGAAGGAGAAGGGAAGTGGATCTATCGTTTGGTCGTGAGCGTATTGATAATTAGGAGCCGGCGGATCAGAGAGGTGGTTTCAATCTTGCTTTGTTCCCGGTTCACACAGGAAACAGAAATATGTGAGCATATAAAAGGAGCAACACTCTCTTTTAGATTCCTTGAATGAAACCGACGTCCCTGAGCTGCCGGAGCTGCTCAATGTCCAACAGTGACCGTCCACTCGCTTCCCATTCATATGTTCTATTAACAGAAAATCCTTATAAAACAGTTCTAAGCCCGGAACCACGGCGAGCAGCTACGAGATGAATCGTGACCACGAAACATTTGATTCAGAAAACGAGAAAAAAAAGCAAATATACAAGACTTTGCACCTAATTATTTAAACAGTAAAGGAACTACACCTCCCACAAGCCATTGCAAAAGTTCCCTGTTCTTCCAGGGCGCTTCCTCTTGAATTTAATTTGTTGTAAGTAATTTTCACTCTGTTGGACTCTGTTGCTCATCTCTCAAATAAACCACAGCATGTTAAAAATAAATCATGGTGACGCAGGTTTCTACTTTCCGATCACCGCCCACGTCACAGCTGTGGTAAACAGTTCCACGGTGACAGAGACCAGAAGAGAAGAGGAAGGTAACAACACAAACAAACAACAAAGATGGATTCACGATAACGATTCACAGGCAACTGTTGAATTTCAATATTTTCTTAAAGGGCAAATAAAGAACCCACTTATATTTCTGGCAAAATTTCTTTCCACAAATGTAGATTAACAAAAAAGAAACCACTCTGCACAATATTTAAATAAGTTTATTTATTTCATGTTATGAGCTCAATTGCTAAGTGGTACTTTTGTGTACTTAACCATTATATTTAGGTTTTATATTGGCCAGTTTTGAACAAATAAAATATAAATTTTATATAAAAAAACAATATAGTGTGTTCAAACAAGTTAGAATAATTATAGGCCAGTTTGAATTTATTCAAGTTCAATAAAAGTTGCCTGAGTCAGACACAGTTCTGATTCGGCTTCTGCTGTGAGCCATAGATATTTGAATGTATGAGTTGAATAAAGCTGGTTTTTACTTATAATAATTAATGTCAGCAGAATGTCGCGTGGTTTGAACGGGTTGATTTCTGTTCCTGTGAGAAACTGGCACCGCTCTTCTCCTCGGGAGAGAAATTAACACCCTGGGGACAGATTGAAAACCACTCTGGCTCCTATTAACACCCATTTATGACTAACGAGTTCCTAACTGCCACTCCACTCCGAGCTCATTTGTTCTCCACCACACTTTGAACTGCACCTAATGACAAAGTTGTGCACAGCTAATGTGATTCCCCCCCGTCTCAATGCCAAAAACTTCCAGTGGGCCCGAGTCCATCCATCAGAACAAGCCTCATCAGAGCCGGCCAGTACACATAACCAGGTATAATGTGCTCTTTGTAATGGGACGGCCCTAACCTTCCTCAGGTCGGGCTAATAACTGAGTTCATACATCACTTCCACTGCAGGAGAAGCACTACCCAGGATGATGGGGAAGTCGGTGCTAATGGTCCAGATACCTGCAGTGAAAGAGTTCGTTTCCCTCATGGGTGTTAATTAGAATTCAGGTTGTTTCAGAGTTTGTTTCCTTATAGATGCTTAAAATGTGTAACGTGCTGTTTTGTGCACGAGGTGAGGGACCCGGGAAGGAGGTTTAGTGTCAAGCCAACGAGGCTTCAAGGTGAAACGAGGAAGGGAAGTGGAATGAGAGAGCAGAGCGGTGTGTATCAAAGAGGAGAGGAGGAAACAGACCCCCTCATCCTGCAAGATCTGGAAAAGGCTTCTAAAAACAACAGTGGAGGAGTTTCATTCCCCAAAAAAACAAGATATCCTGTATCTCAGGAAAGAACTCTGTCCCTTTTCCACATGGCCGAGCTCAAACTGTGCAGGAGCTGTGGCACCGAGACGATACCGAAGTGAAGAGCTCAGTGTTTTCTACGCCAAGGAGACAGGACGCAGGACATATCTGTGTCATGGACGCTGCACGGAGGAGTCTCTTCTTACAGGGACACGAGGAGATGACTGCTTTCCACAGGTGGACTGTGAACGTACTCAATGAACATTTGGCCGAACGCTATTCAAGCTGTTAACATTCATTTTGTGAAACTTAAGGTTTTTCAGTGTGTCTTTATTTTAATGTGTTAGGGTTTCAGACAGAGGCTGAATTGAGGAGCTGCAGCGATGGACAGCTTGAGGAAAGTGATGAAAACCTTTTAACTCATATTACAAACCTGAATATGAGCAGAATGTGTCTCCTTTAAACTCTTATTGACCTTTGGGGACTTTTAACTCTTCGAGCCCCATCATCTGACGACAGTTACATTGATGGTGCTCCTTCTTGTCCAACTACAGGATCAAACTTTTAAACTTTTTAACCTCCTGAACACCAAAGTCTAATCCACCTAATGATTGACTGAGAGTAAGCTGGTCTGTTTAGTGCTTACCTCTTTAAAAGTTTTATTATACCGTCTCTTTTCATATTTCAAAATGTTTTCCCTCTCTTGGTTGTCAGAAAGTGTTTGGTTCTTATTGTCGTCGTAAAGTTTCTAGTTTCTAGTTAAGCGTCTGTCTGATACCTGCAAAAACAAAACCCTCTGCAGCAGCTCAGTGTCGCGTGTGAGTTTCCCGTCTTTCTATTCTTACCCATCAGCACCAATAATACTTGGCAGCACCTGCTTGGTGTTGGGTGACCTGGTGTTTACCACGTTCTGCACAGAGAGAGAGACGGGAGCTCAGCACGAGGGAAAAATGGAAAAAGCAGAATAATAAAACACAAACACACAATCTCATCCATCTGCAGATTGAACCAAATAGACGTGTGTGGTCTCGGGGCTGTGTTAACCACCCCTGTATGAAATGACACTAAACATGTAGAAAATGTTGATTGGCGTTTAATTTATTATAATGTCATCTATTTAAAGTAGCACTAACTGTGCGCCACATATAGACCAGCATGCCGAGCATTTCCTCGTGTCAACCAGTCTTCTACTATGGATTACACGTGGATAACCTGGCAGCCCCCGGGAGAGATTTGAGACCGAGCCGCTCTCCTCGCCACAATTAGCGTGCACACATTCTCCTGCTCTGCCTCGGTAATGTGTCCGCAGCCTTTTTCCATCCATAAGTAATATCGTTGACAAAGACGGATGCCAGGTTGAGACGGAGATAATCAGGAAATACATGCACCTCTCAGGCCGAATCCCACCTCACCCTCTCCACTCCCAGCTTCCAGATTGGAAACATAGGAGACGGTGAACATTGTTCCCTACAAGCTCAACTGCTCCCTTCGGTCCCTGCTGCCAATAACATCACCCGGGGGGGGCTGTGAAGCGTGAAGCAAGAGGCGAAGAGGGAAGAGTTCTGCAGGTCATCCAGGGCAAACACACCTGAGTGAGAGAGAGAGAGAGTTTGAGAGAGAGAGAGAGGAAAGTGTGTAAATGTCATCGCTGGTCGTCAGGAGGAGGAGAAATCATCCTGGGAGCAAACAAGACTCACTCACCTGCACACACACACACGCACACACACGCACGCACACACACACATACACACATTCACACACACTCACATACATTCCCACCTTAGCAATGATCATGTTTTTTTCAATTACGGAGCTTCACACCTGCTGATCATTCGCCAGTGGAGCGTGAAACCTCAGCCGGCTCGTCTCAACGCCATTCTTCACATTATGCAAATCACGCCGGGGATCAGAAGATGGGGAAAGGTCCTGCAGTCTCTCCATCCACGACGGTGGCGATGATGATAATAATGATGGGGGGGGCGGGGTGATAACGGTGGAAAGGCCAGTGTGAAGGGTAACAGCTGGAGCTGCAGGAGGACGGGAGACGGGTGATTTAAGAGACAGATGAGGAACACCATGAGGACCCACTCCCCTACACAACTATTAAAGTTTATGTGAAAAACATATAATAACATCCCGCACACGCGTACACGCATCATCATCTGTGTTGAGTGATGAAGTCATGTGATCATGCAAAGGCAGTTTTTTTCCGAAAGCTTCTGGAAATATTTAAAAAAGCAATCTGGGAGAATAGGATCTGAGACTGTTATTATGCGAGGACACACTCACAGTTGTTTCTTATCTCAGTCTGTTCACGCAGCCCAGTTAACGACGGTGTACATGTCGCTATTATCAACTTACTTCAATGCAAGTCATGATCACGAAGGCCTACACACGTACAGAGGAACAGGGCGGTGGAATGTTCCAGAGAAACTCCAAACAGGAGTTATTACAGGGCTTTTTTCACAAATCTCTTATTTTCCTCTGTTAACCGTCACTAGAGGAGAAGGACTGCATTGGATTGGCTGATTGTTGTTTCATGGTTTCTGACTTAATTGAGAAAATAGGTTGGATCAAATCTCGTTTGGAAGCAGGAAGTTTGCCCAAATATTGACTTGAATTTAATATAATTTTTACTCAAACTAAAACATTTCCTTCTCGTCTTAGTCATTAAATGTTAAGAATTGGAATAGGCTGCAAGTAGAAGATGGAACTCAAACCATGAGCTCCACGTTGAGTTTCACATCCCTGAGTTTGGACCAGCTCACATCGAAGAGGATCCTAATACAGTAACAGGCTCACGTCCTGTGGCTGAAGAATTCCACCCTGACCCAGTGGAGCGACAGAGGAATTTGTCTGACGACCTGAAAGAAGTGAAGTCGTTCATGCATGAATATATTGTGCGTCCGAATTCCTCAACAGCTCTTGAGTCCACTGAGAAAGTCGGTCCTGTCCTGAGACCCGGGCTCATTAGGACATATTAGCGGTCCTGTCATGTGGGGACTCTGCAGAGGTTTGGCACTCTGCCCCCCCCCGTGGTACCTGGAAGTTTTAGAATCCCTGGTTTAGATAATGAGCAACTGTTGTTTGTGAGTTATGAAGTGCTGTCTCTTTGTGTGAAGGTGTGAATTAATGTTCCTTTCAGTAAATCGATAGAGCTGGGCTCACGCTGATTCATATTTTAACTTTATTCCCTCGTGCTTCTTTAAACTCCATTCACTTCCCTAACAACTTCATTCATCAATTGAAAGTGAGAAAAGCTTCAAGTCTGGTGAGGAATTTCAGGACTTAAAGCATAAAGACATCAAATACCAGAGTGTGAAGATCAGACTGAATCAGCTTGAAATTCAAACACTTATTCCAGATATTTGATCACATCAAACACACGTTCCTCTGGGTTCCATCAGCTGTTTCTGCTCAGAGGTGTCTATTTCTTTGACGAACTGAGTCACGCTGACGAACTTCAAGTGCTGCTGGAGGTACAGAAGAAAAGCTCCCAGTGCTCGGAGCTGCTTGAATACGGAGCAAAGGCTCGAGAGCTCGGCAAAGAGAAAACTCCAGCGAAGGCTGTCAGCTTTAATACCGTTCTTCCTGGAGAAGCAGCGGCTGTGAAAGGCACTCCAATTACAGTAACCTCGCCTCCTCGCCTGTATCGTGGTGTAAGCCTGTCAGGCCCGACCTCCTTTATACTCCACATAGGTTCAAGAGAGACGTCTGAGCGTCTACCTGCATGAGTGCAGGCGAGCATGAAAACACGTGTCAGGAGAGCGAGGCCAAGTTTGTGTTGGAGTGTTTGCTGACGGAGTGGAAGTGCTCTGAGGGGAGGTGTCTAATAAGCTGCCGACTTCTTTAAGCAGCCAGTGGGAGACGGGTGACATGCAGAGGAGGGTTGTGAGGACCAAACACAAACATGGAACAATGTGGAACAAGGTCTTTCTCTCTTGACTGTGTGCTGGGCTTCAGAATGCTGAAAAGAACAAGTGGGTGTATGAACAACAAGCTACCTGACTGTTCACACACACCAGGTCGCTTGGAATGTGTTTCCATGATGCGACTCTTCTCCGTTGTGAGTCCTTGTGCTTGGCTTGATGCCTCTTTTTCCGATTAGACAAGTTAGTATTCTTTGTTTTTGTCTGTGGCGCCCATGGAAGCTCGCCACAGCCCAACAACCATCCCGGTGTGGTGCACGCTATAGAAATGAATGGGTTTCAGAGGGTTGTGTTGTATCAGCAAGACAAATGCACATCTGTGTTTACCAAGGTGCAGCTACTGGGTGAGGACGGAGTTAAAATATGTGATCCTCCGTTTTTAAGACGTGTCTCCGACCTCAGCTTTGCTCCCGTGAGGAATCAAACTTTATTACTCATAACCCACGTTTACAGTGGTCGGCAGTGTGAGGCTCTGATTACCGACACAACTGGACAGGCTGTGGTTTCAGGAAGTCACGTGTCGCTGCGGTGAGCCAGGCCTTGTCAGGGTATTGTTCCCTCGCCGAGGCGCCTGGACTCTTTCACCTCGGCCCGAACAAATATCATGGGGCAGATTAAGCTGCCATTCAGCCTCCGCCTCAGCCTCCCTCTGCTGCTTTTCCAGTGTCCAGTCCAGCTTGGCCATAACGGCCATTGTTAGACTTTGGCAGCATTCGCAGCCACAGACAAAATGCTCTTATTACCTCCACTGAGGAGGTTATTGGTTGGGATGTGTCAACATGATTATGGGAAATAAGGAATAACAATAACAGATTAGCATGAAACTGTTGCTTTCTTTAACTCTGAGATTTTACCTATTTTCAAAACGAGGCATATTTCTGGGACTAATTTGTCCCAGAGTAGAACTGTGTGTTACTTGGTGCAGTTTGATTGAGTTAAAGGACACTGACTGACATTCTAGTTGTTGGATGTTGTGTGTTTTCTGCACAAATGCATGAAAGACGAGGCAGAGAAGTTTGTTTATTATCATGCAGATCGAGATGTTGTTTGCAGGGCAATGATCCATCGGATTGGACAAACAGGATCGCTAAATTCAGACCTGTAAAATAAAAAACCAGCTGCTCCACCGGAGGCTGATTTAACCTGAATGTCACCGCGTCGGTGTTTCTGTTGTTTCGTTGGCAGCAGCAGACGTGAGGGAACTCGTGTGAATCCCTCCGATGGAACCAGGAGACAAGCCGAGATGATTCAAACCCAGAAACCCTTTGGAATAACTGAAAATTAGATCATTCTCCTCTCTGCGGAGCCGCTGAATAATAATGTTGCAGCATTAAAGGAATTTTTTTTATTTGCAAAGAGGCGCTTCGACATGACTCCCTTAATCATGGCCTGTTTTATCAGTAGAACCATCGACGGAGGAAATGTGTGATGCCCTTTACTAATGGATTTCCCTTTGAGGGGAATGATAAGCAGATTGGATTATCGGGGATATTCTGTAGAGAAAGCCTGACGTCAGAATCTGCTTTCAACATTTTGTATTATTGGTACAAGTGTCAAGTGAAGCTGAGCATCTTCTCTTGTTCTGGCTGCTGCTCCACTGGAGGAGATCACTGAGGATCACTCGCACCAATTCAATATTCTCTGATCCATATCTATTATGACCCGTCTGAGGTGAAGAAGCAGGTCTGACCAGAGGAGAGACCTGTGTCTTCTTTTCTGATGAGCTCGGCTGATTCTCTCTTCTCGTTCTGACGCTTCATTAAGCTCAAAGTGCTAAAGACACTAAAAGCACTTTTTCTGAGTTTAGGTTTTTACTGGTTCCATTTTTCTCCTTCTCTTTATTGATTTAAGCCGAGATCAGACGAAAGATTTCTCGCACAGTTTCTCAGTTTTACATTCGCAACTTGACCGTGACTTGAACGACATCAATTTCTATAGCACGCTAAATATCTAGACAAGTCAGTGACGGCTACAGCCAATCAGAGTGCAGGACGGGGGTTTCCTACTACACATGGGAAACAAGTGATAACGGTGTGTGAGAGGGTCAGGGTAACAAACTCGGCAGTGTTGCTTTTTATTAACTGCTTCGGGCTTGGATCAGGTTTGGGTCCAAAAAACTGAATGTCCTTACATGTCTGTCCAATATGTAACAGACAAATATTTGCGGCAATTTCAAGGTGAGAGGACGCTGATGTTTCTGTTGACTGAACAAGGATTATCTTGTTATTTCAGGACCAGAAGATGCTCAGCTTTATTCTGTAGGGTCCTGCCCTGATCAGACGTACTGGTCAGGGGTCTGTCCTGCTATTAATAAATCATATGTGTGTGTGTGACCTCTTGTCGCCAGTAGAGAAGTATGAACTCACTAGACAGCAAGTCCTTTAGTGGGACTGCACAGTGGCACGTCTTTGAAAGTTGTGTTGCTTTACTTAAACCAGTTGAATTCCTCTCTACCTTTCTATCTGTATTGCACCTACAACCCCAAATCAATTGATTAGTGTCATTAGTGTCAAATCCTCCTTCAAACCCATTTAGATTCAACACCACCAGGACTATTACACAAATCCCATGTTGGCCAGCGCCTTGCACTGTGCAAAGATGGTTGCGTTGGAAATGAGGCCGAGAATTCCCTGGATTGTTTCACTGATCAGGAGATTGAGTAGGTGCAGTGGTGGAATGCAGATTAGGTTCTCAGAGAAATTGTCTAAATGAACCAATAAGAAAAGGACAAAGTTTTTAATTGCCACAAATGCTATGCTTGATTTTACATTATTTAAAAAAAAAGGTTCTGGTTATTTGTCAGACCTAAAGTGTCAGGGAAAGTAAAAGCAGCTTCTGGAATGAGATTTCCTTAGAAGTGAATTGGAGTGTGACAGTGAGTCAGGGTTGAAAGGCTGATCGGTTCCAGGCCTCTGAATTACTGGGTTACACACTGGAGGTGTTTCACAAAAATGTGTCGCTCACAAAGAAAACACATAAATAACTTGAATATTTCCCTGAAAGTAAAAAATGCTTCTTTCAGTCAAGTCATTTCATCCATTGGATTGAATTTGAAAACACGTGTTTGTGCAGCATTAAGTCATTTGATTGATTTGCACAGGCAAAGTCATTTATTAAGCAAAAATGTCACTTTACTGTCTCCAGCTTTTCTTTGTTTTATATCATTGCAAACAGAATTCAGTGAAATATTAAAACCTCTTCAGAAAACGATGTCCACATTCTCAGTTTTGCATACTTTAGAGTTTCACCATGTCAGAAGTGAGGGAATCTTCTGCAGCTCGCTCTCCTCTCCTGCTGCCTGCTGGGAAACCAGGGATGGAGCTGATAAGATTCTTGAACATGGAGCCTCTGTCCACAGCAGCCTCCCTAATCAACCAGGGCTATTTGCTGTGTAGATGAAACCCAAGTGGAGGCCGGTGGGGCTTCTTGTTACAGCAGCACCTCCAGATAAGATATCACAAGAGAGCAGAAGAACTCCTTGGCCCCGTGGTGCCTTGCCTATCAGCAGCAGAGCACAGGAGGCAGAGTCGTACACACACCCGGTGATATCACCCCCTGACTCGGAGGTTCCTTCCTTCTCGTGGGTGCTTCAGGATTTGTTTGGCTCCTCGTGGAATCGTTTTTTCTGGGTGGGCTATGTGTGTTTGTCTGATAAGTGGGTTTGTGGCAGCAGTGACCGTCCAAGACAATAAAAAAGGCCATTTTCTTGACTCTGCAGGGAACAGGAATGCTGCGGTCATCGGTCTTTATTACTGTCGAGCCTTTAACGGGCACTTTTATAGACGGAGCAGAAATACTGACCCCCGTGGCCACCTACTGTCGTCTGGGTTAGCTGGAGCTGGTGGGGAAAGGGGCTCTCTCTGCTATTATCTGCATAAAGAATCTGGAAATCTGGACGTTTTGAGGTTTTCAAGCTTTGGTGTCTGATCCTGAACTCACATCCACACTGCATCACATTAGTCTGAGTGGAACTATGAACCCTGAAAGCTCTGCTGTCTCTTCCTTCCCGGTTTGTGCTTGTGAAATATTACAGACAATACCTCAAAACCTGAAGACACAGTATTGGCACGGATCAATGATGGCCAGTTACACAACAGCCATTTTCACATTTCCACATTTGCGGTGGGGAGATAAATAAAAGCCAGTGTCACAGTCAAACAGCCCTAATGGCTGATAATGAGCAAGCAGTCTTTGCCAGGACGAACAATGGATGATTCTGCTCCAGTTTCTTCTCCCCGTCTTGTCTCCTCAGCTCAGCAGAGGAAAAAGAAGAGTGGTACAAACACAAAAAGTTTTTGTCGTGTAAGTTCTATATCTGGAAAGAGGGAGACGCACATAACTGTCCTGAATAAATGCGTCACGATTAGTCAACTGAAAGATATGAGTTTTGTAAAGTCGGGTTTTATAAGAACTACCTCATCATCATTTATCATGCATTTTGACTGATTAGTTTTCATGTCCCATCTCTGCTAACATGGAGGAGGCAAGGAGGCAGAATTTTGCAGTTATAAAATCTTTCTGCTCATACACTTTCTTCTGGGAAAACCTGGGTACAAATCGTGAATATTCTCAGAAACATGGGTTCATTTCACACCTGCAGCTACTTGTTACATGAACTCAAATAGCAGCAGTAAATTGGTTCGTCCCAACAGGATAATGACTCTAATCTACTCTGGACTTTAAAGTCCATTAGGAAGGTGTTGGTCTGTGAGTAACTGAGAATGTGTTGAGAAGATTTCACCTCATAGTCACTCACTGCTCCAGTAAAATCCTCAAGTCGCACTCTGTGAAAATCCTCAAATCCAGATGTGCCAAACAGATTCAGACACTTTTTTAACCGGAGCTGGAAACATCCGGTGAACTCATGAGACTAAACACTCAACGATACTTCCTCCGTTATTTTCATTACTTTTTAAAAATCAGGCTGTGGCTTCAACGCTCCGCGGCAAATGTGCTTCATTCCTTTATCTTTTAAACGGAGAGTTGTGTTCCCATAATGTGTTGAAATCCTCTCGCAGGTCTAAAAGCAATATTTGCTCCAGAACGTGTGTAACCCTCTTAATTAAGCCGCCGTCAAGGAGCCTCTGGGAACTTTTCAGGTTCTCCAACTCATACTTCTCTCGTGGTGCTCGGCAGTGTCGTGGTTATTTAGCTTTTTCTGTCAGCAAAAGGTGACTCTTCCTCAAATGCAGAGCACATCCCTCTAATCCGCTGCTAATTGCCCTTGTAAAACACAGATTACCACAGTTAATTACATCGTATTGAACTCATATGACAAGTTTTTATAGCCTCCACTTTCAGTGCCTTTAATGAACGTGCTCTGTGCCTGCTAATGATGCTCTCTGCCATCGCCTCTCTTGAACCACGCTTTCACCCTGGGGTTTGTTTGATGTGTACAAACAGGATGTCTCCCTCTTAATGCCTGTCCGAGACAACTTCATTAAAGTGCCAATTAGAGCTGATAATCCTTCGCTGGTGTTTTTTTTCTGAGGGGGCTCTGTCGTGGCAGTAAACTGCTCGGCCCACGCTGTAATTTCATTCCAGCCGAGACCAGCTTGTCAGCAGCAGCGGAGGTTCCTCCCTGTCATGGGTTGTCTGGTGTGGGTTTCTTCTTCACCCTCCTGTTTGTGGATGTGTGTCTCTACACGTGTGTTGATGATGAGAGTAGATCCCAGTCCAGTGTGTGGTGCAGTGCTGGGATATGGAGGAATACTGGGATGTGCAACCGGGCTCCTCCACAATAGTCCATGCAGGAGAACAACCATCAACTGGGAGATGACAACATTGACCATTTGCTCAAACATGACAACTTCCTATGTCAGTGTTTTCCTGATTAGAGACGTCCTGTCTCCCACGACAGTCGATGTTTGTCTTCTCTAAGGAACAGACAGTTTATTTATATTCCACCATTCACACACCAGGCTAGTACTCCACAAATTCAAGGAAATACATTAAAAACACAAGATATTTAAGAAGACATTAAAAACAAATGGTTTAACAGAAGCCTGGAGTAAATAAAAAGCTTAAGATAAAACTATGAATCACAATATTGATGTTGCTCTACCTCATCAGGATCTTCGACTAGTGTCCTCATCTTAACGTCCTATTGATTTATCACTACTCATAAAATGTTACAACCAAAACAGAAAATGTAATGAGTTTAAACTTCTCTTTACCGCTGCATTTCTCCTTGTTTTTAACCATTGTCTGCCGCTCTGATTTACTCGGGCTGCCTGGCATGGTGTCTTGAGTCCATCAGGGTTTGAGTTACGGTATAAAAGGGTCACATTCTGGAATAAAGCTGTTTTACTCCTGGGTTTATTTCCCGGCACTAGATCAGCAGCCGCCACACAGTGAAGCTGCTGTCGTCTGAGCTCGTTAACGCAGCGTCTCATGTGTCAGCCTCGGTTTTCTGTGCGTCTGGAATCGAACCACATGTATGTTACAAGAAAACTATTTAAATCACGTCTGTCAGTCAAATGTGTGTCGCCCTTCACAAACATCTGGCTCAGCACGACTCTGCCGTCGGTCGTTTTACCCCAAGTGACCTAGTTTGTGTTATTATATCACATTGAATGCAGCTGTGTGGTTTTATAGATTTTCTTTGGTATTTGAAAATTACAAGTTACAGCTTTGTGAGACGTAACGTGAAGGAACATGGAGCTCAGCTTGGCTTTCATAACTCATAAGTCTGTCTATAGTACTAACCCAGTATTAAGGATAAGGAACATTAGCTAACTTCATCGTCTTGTGGGGACACAGGTTAACTTGTTCAGGGCTAAAACATCTGCTGCATGAGCTCTAGTCAATGTTACTGCAAGGGTCAACCCGGCATGATGTCAACTACTGGATTGTGAGCTGCTGGTTTTGAAAACTCGAGCATCATGATGTTTGGAAGAAGATTGAAGGTAGAGTTTGGGACAATAAACTCCTTGGGACAATATTTACTGACTTTATTAATCAAGTAAGAAGTTCAGACTTATTAAAAACCTGTGGCGTCGCCTTCTGCTCGTCATTTGAGAAAAACTAAGGTTTATTCACGTTGATCATCATCAAGTTTCATCTACTTGTTCATCTGGTATATCTTCCAGCATTATCATCATAAACTGCTTATCTGAGATGCTGCCCTGAGGCTATAATCACTAAAAGAGCCTTTTTACTAAAAGTCAACTGGCTCTAGAGTTTTAGTTGAATTCTATTTGAAGTGTATTCCAATAAAACAAATGCAGGGTTGCCGGCCTCCTGTGCCTCCGCTACCGAGAGGAATACAATAAAAGCCGATGGTCTCATTTTGACGTAATCAGTGGTTTCCACTTTCCTTCAACATGTGCATAATCGAATAAAATCTATTAAGAATGAAAGAAAGCCGCAGTCCCTCTAACCCACGAGGGGCCATTAGCCGCTTCGGCTTTTAAACGGTACGGCAGGGGCCCTGGAAATGAAAGTGCGATGGAATGATTTGTCGATATATTAACTGCCTCTAAATTGAGTTTGTCTCTCCATCCTTTTTGGAGACGAGAGGGATTCCTCCTCTGACATGGTTCAATAAGAGCAAAGATAAAGCCTCCATAACTCACCTCCTCCCTTTCTCCTGCTCGGAAGGTGAACTGACGGGTAAAGGTTGAAGCTGATGAGAAAGAGGAATGGAAATGTTGACATTACTTTAAAATACCTCACGTCTATCTACACTTTTAATAGTGGAATCAACCCTCATATATATATATACAATCCTCTGGAAGATCAATTCAGCAATTCACTGGTCAATTTCACAGGTAATCCAGCAACAACACTTGTTGTAACAACGGCAGAAAACAGATTTAAATGGATAAAAGGTTTTCTAATGGAAGAATCAGATATAAAGTAATCTTAAGGGCTTCGAGCGGGTTTCTCTGTCCATATGTTTGATTCTCCAGGTGTCACGATAAGCAGCTGTTGTCTGTGAAGCTGATCTCTCCTTCTGTATGAATCCAGATGTGCACAGCTGGTAAGAAAGAGAAGACATCGGTCGGACAGGAGACTGAACAAGTTGGACACGATGAGCCAGGACTATGAGACAGTGACAAAGTGACGGAGGAGAAAGTCTTCAACTTGTGCCTTAATGCCACGATGACAGAGAAATGGATTCTTCTGGTTTCTTCTGTGACAAAACAGGATCACGTGCCAACATTTTGGGGAAGACTCATAAATCAAGTGTTACGACTAAACTTCCTTTCTGAAGTCGAGGTTTCCACACTGGAGAAAGTCCAGAAAATGGAAATCTCTTGTTAATTGGATTCAAATGTTTTCCTTTTATGCTTTTAGCAATGCATGTGCAAGCAAGCTGTTCTCCGCTTGGCAAAGAGGAAACCATCATTTCAGGTTTTCATTCTCCTGCTTGAATCTACGCTCATGAATTCTGTGAACTGGTGTCGATGCAGAATCCAGCAAGTCGCTGCACAAACAAACCTAAAGCACATTAATCATCATATCCACAAATACATGAAATGAAGACATTTTCTATTATGATTGTTCTTTTTGCACCAACTTTGTTCTATAATATGTTTTCTACATGGACAAACGTACATGGAAAATAGAGCAAAGGGTCTGGACACCTAAATATTGAAGATTTATTCCCAAATTATAATTATTGGAAATATTTCACTATCAAAATCCATATGTATTGGATGTACGCACTTTATCAGTCACATCATGAAACCATATTCAGTTTATGCTTTGCCTTTTATAGAGTTGCAGCTTTTCTAACTTCAGTGCGACTTTAAATTGACACTTAATATTCAGGCCATAAACCTCTGTACTTTTATACATATTTACCATATTTTTGCGTTTAATTCAAAGACACTGCCTCGTAAAGCTATGATTGCTGAAATGAGATGGACCATGTGGCACCATAAACACAAATGGTTGTGCAAAGTGAAATGTATTTTCATAAACAACGTTGCTTGAGATTGAATCAGCCACTAGCCTGTGGAGGAAGTAGGGGGGAAGGGGTAGAGGCAGGGGTGATGTGGAAATAAATACATAAAAGAGAAAGGCAGAGAGGAGCAGGAGTGTAAAAAAATAATTATTATGAAGCGAGACAAGTGGCACAGAGAAGAGGCCCGGGCGCATATCAATATGTGGGAAGTGGAGTAAGAAATGACAGAGTGGTAAGAGACAGGAAGTGAGCACACACAGATACACTAGAATGACCGGCAGCAGAGGAACCAGATTAAGACAGATGGGTGGAAAAGAAAAACCAGAATCCAAGCGGGGTGATGGATGGATCAGAGGACGGGATGAAAGCTTTGTGTGTTGGGCGAGTTAATAGAGACGCATGTGGAGGTTTGAGAAGAAGACACAGAGGAATGTCTTTGGGGAGACGAGTAGGAGAAGGTATATAACACTGGCTGTTACTCCAGTCGTATAAAATCCCCTGTGATTCCATTTAATCTGTCTCTGGATATTTGATTTCAAATCTTCAAATACTTCATCTCTCTAAAATCTGTATAACCGTGGTTAGAGGGGGATTTCAGGTCGTTTTGGGAAAGTGTTTTTTCATCTTTTTATTTAAGTAAAGTTATTTAATCTATGTATATTTACATTTTTTTTTAGATATTTTCCATTTCTACTCTGCTCGTCTCTCTGGTACCATCACACGTTATCAACACCTTTTGAACATTAACTTACAACATGTTGAGGTGGTGGACAGAGGCCTTGGCTTTCTGCTTCAAAATGATTATGGTTTTTATTTTAGATTAATTTGAACAAGCTCCTGAAAATCTCCTGTAGCCAGTTTAGGGAACAAACAATAAAACCTGTTTCCTGACGTTGTACAAATAGCCATTTATTGATATTCTTTAAACCCCTTGTGTTTGATGAATTAATCATATGTGATAAAGTCCTGTTTGACCCCGGAGTGAGCCTGTGGTGCATGATGCTGCTCAACACTTGTTACCGTCAGTGCAATGAAAACAAACAGAGCAGAAACAAACCACCTGCTGGTCGAACATGTCCAAACCTGCAGTTGTTTGTCCTCCGCTGTTTGTCGTGTCAACAGGGAACATATTCTTCCTGTATCACTGTTTCTCTCTCTCTCTCTCTCTCTCTCTCTCTCTCTCTCTCTCTCTCTCTCTCTCTCCCCCATCACTCTGTTGTTCTTCACAGGCCTCTGAAGTCTTTTCTCTCTCTCTTATGTAGTGATGAGCTGTTTTCAGAAACCTGCACTAAAGTCTTGATGTTCTCCGGAGGGGCTGAATGTGAGAGAGTCAGTTCTCCAGACATTTACCTTTCAGCTTCCTATAGAAACAACTCTGGATAACGTCTGAGTGGGAGAATTCAGTGTTGTGTGACGTGTGCCCGTCTCTGTCAGAGAACTGAAAACTGTATGTATTTAGATATTAATCCATGATGTTCGAGTCACTTTAACCCTGATGTCCTGGCTGCTGCGTTCTTTATGTGAAACACAAACGCTAGAAAATCTCTGAACCCTTTTTTCTGGACATTTACATATCTGAAAAAAGCCATAAGTCTGTGGTTTGTATCAGACTAACATGTGGTATTAGTGTGTGTGTGTCTGTGTGTGTGCATGTGCAGGCTCAGGATGACTAACTGACACACGAGGGCTGAACACCAGCAGAAACTCGTCCTCGTGTAAAAACATGGACGAGCAGTTGGACATCGAAACCTTAATCCTGTCAGACATGAGCTGAAAGAAGCTGGTTTCACGTCAGACTTGTCTTTCACTGTCTCCCGACCTGCTGAGATCACTGAGCATTCACCGGCAGCTAACCGCAGTGGTGCTGTGTGTGTCTGTGTGTGTGTGTGTGTTCATGTGTGTGTGCATGCATGTGTGTTTGTGTGTTTGTTTGAATGTTTTATTTCCCCTCCTCTCAATGAACCACAGACAGAAACGCAGCCTCTTTGTTGAGCTCTCCTGGCTCCGGGCTGATATTTCTGTGAGGGGGGAAATGGCAGCGCTGGCTGGGGACCCCATTGTGTGTCTGTGTGTGTGTGTGTGTGTGTGTGTATGTATGTGTGTTGGCGTCTTTGTTGCCAAAATGATGGATTATACTGGAAACAGGAAGAAGGGACCTTTATGAAACAGTGACGTGTTTATCAGGAAACAGTGGCTGCGAATGTTGGACTTATTTTAATGATGGATGAGACTCTTCTCGGACTCGAGCATTGACTTCATTTCATTTTGTTTACGTGTTGACTCGAGTCCTGCCACTTACAAACATCTGCACGTAAGCAAATCCTGTTTACTGTGCACGGCCAGTTACAGGAACACATCCTCTTCCCGTCCTGTACCTGGGACGACCAGTAATTTGTGTCCTCCCTTGATGAATTAGCGAAGTGATTATTGATTTGTGTATTTTAATATTCAACAGTAACATTATTTTCCTTTGACACACAAAGTCTTCGGGCCTCAAACATTGATTGGACCCGTCTCTCCTGATGAATAAGAGAAATAAGAGCTGATGCACTTAAAGTCTCAGACGTTGGATCCAGGCCCAGTTTGATACTTTGAATACGTCATTAAAGAAAGAAGCTCCACATCACAATGTCCTGAATAGAAATGTTGGAAGCTCTCGTCATAAAGAATCTAAATTATAAATATATTATGATGCAGCTGATGCAAAAGAGTTCAAGTCTCTACAGCAGGTTTAAACTCAAAATAAATAAATATGGCTGTTAAAACCTAGATTTTGTGCCTCTGCTACTTTCTAATGTCATTATTCCTTAATGACACTAATATATATTATTGCATAAAGGTTTTCCTACATGGTCCTAACCAAATAGTGAATTATTGTAATAATATATTGTCTACTTTTCAAGCTGACGTCTGTAGTTTGTGTGTGTGGCTCTTTTCCATCTGGAGATATTTGGATTATTTTCTGTTGCTTGATAAAAACGTCTGCAACGCGCCCACTTGCTTCGCTGTGGACATTTCCAGGGGACTGGAAGGAAAAGTTCCAGAAAACATCTGGAGCAAATGACTCAGACCTCTGGAAAACTTCAAGGCATCATGTGAATGAAGGAGGCGACATTGATAATTGTATAGATAATAATCTATTTCTATGTAGGGAGCTCCGTTACAACATATTTACTTTACGAGAGAATCTGACTTTATAACCACATTCCGTTTTTTTACAGCGACAACAAAGCCGTAATAAACTTTCACCGTAAATAAAGTGTGAACACTGACCTTTGACCTCTGACCCTCTCAGTGGGTCAGCTGGTTTGTCCAGAGACTGTTTTAGCTTCACCATAAAAACCCACTGTTTGTTTAACCTGTGCACTGTGGCTGTTCGCTTGAGGCTGTTTGATAAAGTTTTTTTTTATTGGCCCTTTACTGACGGTAACGAGCATAGTTGTAAATCCAGTTACCTTAACTTCACGTGTGTGTGTGTGTGTGTGTGTCTGTGTGTCTATGTGTGTGTGGGCCAATTTAAATAAAGGCTTTGTGTTACAATCCTGCACTCTAGGAAAAAACCCTAAAGAGATCGTCAGTTGTGTAAAATGAAATTCTGTGTGATTCCTCGGCTTCAGTGACGAGGGGCCGTATCGCTTATTAGAGATAAGTGGCGTCTGACTTCTTACGCCTCGAACACTTACCCTGTCAAACCCCGAGTGAAACGTGTTCGATTCCCGCTGTAATCATCTCCTTGGAGGTCGATCACATGATCCACCGGGCCACGCCGCCGCCGCTCGAGTCCTGCACGTGAGGCGCAGTCCACTGATCACAGCACGCCCATAAAAACGCTGACACATCAACTCTCGTGCACTTTGAGTCTTGATAATAATGATTGACGGGCTTCAGCTGTCTCTGTGTAACTGTGTGATGTATAATCTGAGAACCTGAGGTTTCTTCTGTAGCTCGAGGCTTCGACAGGGTTTCAAACACCATCAGCAAGGCTTATCATGCAGTCTCCCGCGCTGCCCTGGGTCTGTCCGACCACGCTCTCATTCACCTGATCCCGGCTTACAGACAGAAACTCAAGATTTCTAAACCTGCTGTGCTGAGATCAAAGAACTGGAGCAGCAGAGAAGCTGTGGAGGAGCTGCGTGACTGCCTTGAAAACACAGACTGGGACATTTTTAGAACTGCCACTTACAGCCTGGACGAATATACAGATGCTGTGACGTCCTACATCAGCTTCTGTGAAGACCGATGTATTCCAACACGCACCAGGGTGTGTTATAACAACGACAAGCCCTGGTTCACAGCAAAACTCAAACAGCTTCGTTTGGAGAAAGAGGTGGCCTTCAAGAGTGGGGACATGGATAGGTTCAGACTAATTAAATACTCGTTTGGCAAGGAGATTAAGGAGGCCAAACGACTGTATTCAAAGAAGCTGGAACAACAGTTTGCAGCCAACGACTCCTCGTCAGTCTGGAAAGGCCTTCGGGTGATCACCGGCTGCAAGACCAAATCCCCCCACTCTGTGGAAGACTTGAGACTTGCCAACGATCTGAATGACTTTTATTGTAGATTCGATAGACCCTCTCAAACCCCCCCCGCATCTATCACACCTCTTCTCCCCAGCCTGGACAAAGACACTAGCCCCCCCCACAAAATGGCCCCAGACTGCCCCATCACCTCCATCCCCCCCTTCACACCTCTCTCAATTCAGGAGAGAGATGTAAATAAGCTCCTGAAGAAACTGAACCCCCGCAAGGCAGCTGGACCAGACGCTGTCTCCCCCTCTACACTGAGGCACTGTGCGGATCAGCTTTCTCCATTGTTCACGGACATTTTCAACACCTCACTGGCTGAATGTGTTGTACCCGCCTGCCTGAAAACATCCACCATCATCCCCGTTCCCAAGAAGCAGAGGATCACAGGCCTTAATGACTACAGACCAGTCGCCCTGACCTCTGTAGTAATGAAGACCTTCGAGCGACTCGTGCTGACCCACCTCAAAACTATAACCAACCACCTCCTCGACCCGCTGCAGTTTGCCTACAGAGCCAACAGGTCCGTAGACGATGCAGTCAACATGGGACTCCACTTCATCCTCCAGCACCTCGACTCCCCCAGCACCTACGCCAGGATCTTGTTTGTGGACTTCAGCTCCGCATTCAACACCATCTCTCCAGCTCTTCTCCGGGACAAGCTGACCCAGCTGAGCGTGCCTGACCCCACCTGCAGGTGGATCACCAACTTCCTGACCGACAGGAAGCAGCGCGTGAGGCTGGGGAAGCTTGTCTCTGACACCCGGACCATCAGCACTGGAGCCCCTCAAGGTTGTGTGCTCTCTCCTCTCCTCTTCTCCCTCTACACCAACAACTGCACCTCCAGCCATCCCTCTGTCAAACTCCTGAAGTTTGCCGACGACACCACCCTTATTGGATTAATTTCCAATGGGGACGAGGCCGCCTACAGAGAGGAAGTTAACAGCCTGGCTTCCTGGTGCAGCCAGAACCACCTGGAGCTGAACGCTTCAAAAACTGTAGAGATGGTGGCAGACTTCAGGAGGAGCCCAGCCCAAACCGCCCCCCTCACCATGTGCGACTCCCCAGTTAAAACAGTGGAGTCATTCAGATTCCTGGGGACGATCATAGCACAGGACCTGAGGTGGACGGAGAACATCACCTCCATCACCAAGAAGGCCCAGCAGAGGATGTTCTTCCTGCGGCAACTGAGGAAATTCAGCATGCCGCGGAAAGTGATGGTTGAGTTCTACACAGCCATCATTGAGTCCATCCTCACCTCATCCATCACCGTTTGGTTCGCTGCCTCCACTGCCAAGGACAAGGGCAGACTGCAGCGGATCATTCGGTCAGCTGAGAAGGTCATCGGCTGTGACCTGCCGGCTCTCCTAGACCTGTTCCACTCCAGGACCAGAAAGAGAGCAGGCAAGATCATCGCTGATCCTTCCCATCCCGGTCACCACCTGTTCCAGAGACTTCCATCTGGGAAAAGGTTCCGGGCCGTCAGGACTAAAACCTCGCGTCACCTGAACAGCTTTTTCCCCATGGCAGTGGGGCTCACAAACAAGCCCCCCCCATCACACTGACTCTGCTGACCCCCCCCCCCCCCCCCCCCACCCTCGCACATAATTTATAACACTACATTATTGGCACTACCACCAATCTTTGCACCTTAAAACCGCACAAAACACATTTACTGTATATATTATTTTTTCGATATTGTTGTTTTTTATATTGATGTTTATATTGCTCTATATTGTTGTTTTTATATTGTTGTTTGTAAAGTGCACCAACCACACCAAGGCAATTTCCTGTATGTGAAAATATACAAGGCAATAAAAAGAATTCTGATTCTGATTCTGATTCTGAACAAACAGTTTTATAAGAGTGTTTTCCAGTGAATGGATTTCTTAAAAGGCTTTTTTCTTGAGAGGGGATTATTTTTTGGCTCTTTCCAGACCTGTACTCACCTCCAGGATCTATATGCTTTGGCTTTTTGAGGAGATGTCATTCATCTTTATATAAAGTCCATAAATTACAGCAGCACTCAGTCAAAGCTGTGGACTGGCGGCCACAGAGCAGATTCCCTCCTGTTACTGGTTTTGGGTTCAAGTCTCTTTCACTATTTATTATCTATTATAATAGTGTAAGAACATGTCTAAAGTGTTCAAGCTTTACTTATGAAAGTTTAGAATCTGAAGTCTCACACATACATTTCTGGCAGTCACAGCTACACAGGTTGTGTGTTTCCTTTTTGTGGCAAATTAACACAAATTGCACTAATATTCTCATAGTCAAACTTACTTTAATGTGTATATACTAAGCCACTTTTGTTTGAAACTTGGTTGAAGGATGCAACATGGTCCAAGAAAGAACCCAATACATTTTAGAGCTGATTTGGACATAAGTGAATCCAGGAACTTTTTTTAAAACTAACAAAACGTGAGATTTCACTTCATTTGGGGTAATTTTCACAAATTTTCCCAAGAAATAATTCAAGAATCTCGATGAAAAGTATGAAACATATTTACCGGACTGAGATCTATGAGAGTATAAAGCTTGATTGAATTCAAGGTGACTGTCGGGCCTTGGTGGAGATATGCACTCCACTGAACTCCTCTCTAATTGGTGCAGAAACGCTCTCGCAACACAATGTGAATTTATAGAATACTGCAAGGTTCCACACACACGAGAGGCGACTGCAGGGATGTACATACGACGCAGATTTACAGTTTGGTTCTTTCAAATGTTCCAATTATACCATTTGCATCCATTGGTGACGTTGAAGGTCGTCCACGCTTTCACGTTTTTCAATCTCAAGCTGCAGCAACTCTGCGTTTCTCGTTTCCCCTCGCGGCGGGAACACAGAGAAAAGTTCACCACGTCCTTGGTCGTCTTTCAAACCGCTGATAGAGCGAGAGATGTTCTGACTTTAACTGCACGTGGAGATGGATGCTGCAGAGTCATTGTTCCACAGGGTGACACCTCCTGTATCTGCGTTTTTTAAAAAGTTTTAAAAAAAGGTGTAAATGGAGAAAACTTCACCTTCATCTCTTTAATCTCCGTCGTGCCTCCAGACATGACTCATCGCACTGGAGCAAAAGCATCCTGGCAGTTGCAGTGTCACTGTGATCCGGCCCAATATTAACAAGCCTGTGTCTGTGTGTTCTCTCTTCTGCAGTATGAGTTCAAGGTGAAAAACATCAAGAAGAAGAAAGTCCACATCACGGTGTCCGTGGACGGCGTGAAGGTCTCCCTGAGGAAAAAGAAAAAAGTGAGTGACCTTTATTCTCTTGTCTGAACTTGTCTGTGTGTTTCTCTTCTTCTTCTCTGGTTGTGTTTGATGTGTCATCTCACAACCAGAGAGCGGCACATTTTCATCTTGCAGCAGGAAACTGGGTATTTTGGTGCCAAATCAGAATATTTAAATTCCCGCTGTTTTCCTTTCATTTTTCCTTTTGATTTGATCTTTTCCACTCATCATTAAAAAATCATGTGAGAGTTTCTTGTTGTAATTATGTTCTGTATGAATGGATTTTGATTGAGTGGACTCATGTTTATTCAGAATATATTCAACTTCACTTCAACTTTTTTTAGTATTAGAATCAAAATCTCTCACGATAACGAGCAACTTTCTTTCTGTTTTGTGAATTTGATTCTGTCAAATGTCGGTTTTCTCGCTGGGTAAAACATCTTATATATATTCAAAGTTTGGTTTTACAGCTTCTGACAACCTCAAAAAGTCTTTAATTCCTCAAACTCAAATATATTAAATTTGTCATGAACTTGATTTCCAGCCGGATGGGGACTTAAAGTGATTAAAATCTATTCTGAGGCTTCAAACTGTTATAGGACTGTCCAGGTGAACAGCTGGACTCCTGCAGTTTGGATATCAGAAGGAACAGACTCTAAAATGTTTGTTTTTTGCTTTTTAGATATTAGCTGTCTCCCAATTAAGAGGCGTCTTTCTGCAAAGCACCATCCCTCTTTGATTTAAACCTCAGACAGAGAATTCCCAGGTTGTAAGAAAGGACGAAAGCCTGAGACGGCTCGAAAGTCTGGGGGAAGACACGAGTAAAGAAAAGTGTGACAGGCTGTTGAAGGGTAAAGAAAAGTGATGAAACTAGAGGAGAGAGTTCAAAGATGAGAAGCGAGCAAAGAGAAGTTGACGGGGGGGGGGGGGGGGGGGTGCACTGAGGCTGAGACAGGTGAAATCCACAGAGATGGCACAGGGTGGACTTAACCTGCCGAGAATCACGGAGTCTGACAGGATGTGAAACCCAGTGGGCGGAAACAGAGTGAAGTTCACTTAGAGGAGCTGTCCGACGTCCTTTCCAACACTTTATACTGTTTTCATCTTGTTCCATTAAACCAGACCTTTAACACTAGTGACTGTCAACAATCATCTTCTGTTTAAACTCGTGTTGAGTTTATCAGTCTGCTTGTTCGGCAAATGCATCTGCTTGTTTCATCAGGACTTTGACTTCTCAAGATATTTTTGCATAAACTTCCGGGTTAGGAAACAGAAAATATAAAAAAAAAACTATTCATTTAAAGAGACAAATGTGTACGAGATAATATTCAATTCACACCACACAGAATTTTATACCAATAGAAATTGTCTCTTAAAAAATACCATACAAATCCAATGGTAAACAACCTGTGAGATACACACACACACACACACACACACACACACACACACAAATATATTGTTACTTAAATAATGACTCACTTCTATTTCAACTTCATACAATGAAGTCTACACTTTACATTATAGATGATCATCATCAGGGAAAAAACCTTCATTTTTAATTTGTACTTAATCAAGTTGTTATTATGAATAAAGCTTCTACAAATTAAGTTAATTTATGAGGCTTGATTTGTTGATGCTATCTTCAGTAAAAGAGTCTGATTCCACCTCTAGACTTAATTGGGATTTCAATTTCTAACCCTAACCCCTCATCAAATTTGATACACATATTAATGTGACCTCATATACAACTTAAATATATTTATGTAAACTGATACTGTAGGGCAATAATTCAGGTTTTGTCATGTCTATGGAGATATTGGTACCGAAGATGCTGTTGTGATGTAAAATTCTAGATCCTCTATACTCTTCATAGGTTTCCTTCTATTATCCTCATAGCTGGATTAATGATGTGACCAAGCAGAGAAGAATCAGGAGTGTAAAACTTTTATTTATAGTTTTTCACAAGATACTTGAATGAGCCGATCAACGGAGACGTTGATTCCCAGATCTTTTGAATTGTTTGGCTTCACTAACGTCCTGAATGACGGCAGCTGCTGTATGACCTTGGCGTGTTCTCCCATCCGCACGTGAAAAGCAGATGTGCATTAGTGTCTCTTGAAAGGGAAGCTTTAATTGAGTTCTCACAATGGTCCTCAGAGGAACATCCATTCTATTCACCACGGAGGAATGCTCCGGTTATGTAAATGTCAGTGGACTTGGAAGCTCGATTGCACGTCGATATTCCTTTGTAACATTTGTCCTGTGTGGACAGAATGTAGAGAAGATGTTGAGTAACATTAAGATCCAATCTGATAAGAGGATAGTCTTGTGGTATGTGGAATAACATTTCCACAACTTCTTTTTAAATAGAAGACTGTTTTATAGAGATGTTCTGATACAGATCCAGGTATTGGGAAGAGAGAGAGAGGCACGTTGAGTTCCTCAGGTCCGGCCACATTGGGTTATAATTTAATTCTCATGCTCGTCAGGTCTGGGTCCTATTTTTTTTAAGACCTTTCCAAATCTGAAAAGAAGCCGAGCGAGAGAGGAGTCGATGAAGAACTGATTTGAATTCTGATTGTCTGGCTGATGAGTTAAATAATAAATCACTGAAGGCTCCATATCAAATGAATCGGTGGCTGTTTTGAAGCCTGGTCAATAGGACGACGTGATATTTGGCCTCCGCCTGTTTCCTCTTGTCTTGTTTGTCTGTCCCCCCCCCGGCTGGAAATCTGAAATGTCAAGTGTGACAGTCGTCAGCCTTTTAAGAAAGACCCCAGATCGGAGCCAACAATCGACTGAATCAACTCTGAGCAGACGGAAATCAATGGGAATAATTCCTGTGTGCTCCTGCTGTGACATTTTGATTGTGACATTAAGCTGGAAGGGAGATTTTTAATAGAATGGAAACAGACAAAAAAGGGGGAAAATGTAAATAATCGCCTCAGATATGGAGACGTTATAAAAATATCGACACCATTGTGATGCAGTTCACTGGATAACGATTCAAGGGACGTCAGTATGTGATCACTGTTTTATATCTGTACGACTTCTGGTGCAATGTAATGACACCTTTGTGATTGTGTGTCCACAGAAGAAGGAGTGGACGTGGGACGAGAGCAAGATGATGGTGATGCAGGATCCCATTTACAGGTCAGTCCACCGTCACATTTAACTTCTTCAGCTCCATTTAAAATGCTGGTTTGGTTTGTTCTTCTTCTTCTAATCCTAACCAGGAGCTCCCCTCACGGCTCATTGGGTCTTTTCACTAATTAATTTGAATCCAAACTAGATTAAAAAAAGAACTCTGTGTTAGTTCGGGAAATTAAAATATGTTTGTCTCCGTCACTGACGCATGAGAACAGAGGTGAAAGGATTCGTGTTACAGAGCAACGCTGATGCTCTGTCACATCACAGGATTGAAACCTCCAGCTCAAGTTCATTCAGGCCCTTTGCTGCAGGGGTGTAATCCTCCGATTTCTGTGGTCGTCAGAACCTCGGAGGGACACTTTCAGAGGTCTGCTGCATTAATCTCTATTTCTCAAAGACACACACACACAGGCAGGAAAATAGACGATTGATCAAACCAGTGAAGGGAACACGATTCAATTAGTAAAGAACCATCCCACACGGTTCATATTCTCCACTGAGTGACTCCTCACACAGTCCCAATGCAGCTCAGGATGCAGAGCTGCGTCCAGGAGCCCGGTTTGGGGGGGTTTGGTCTTTGGAAATGATTCTGTGAGGAAGATGGATTTTCTTCAGCTGTTTGTGTGAGCACCTCCAGAAGTTGTAAGTATTCGAGGAGCCTCAGCTTGTCCCACTTAGACGAGCCTCGTGCACAGATGTTATTATGACTGTCACAGTGTTTCGCCCCCCCATGTGACCAGATGTGGGGAGGAGTCTAAAGCAGAGTAGGATGTGTGCGAATCATCCATCAGTCTCTGTCGGGTTGTTTGTCTCTGATCAGTAAACACATCATGCTGCTCCACACAGTCTTTTAAAATATTTGGTTTGTACTTCATAATTGTCTTCGGGCACTTTCACACATGCTGCACCTTCAGACCTTTTTAATCTGAAGCCAGATATCAGGTGTGAAAGGTGCTTTGAACCACAGTCCAGACCAAGGGTCCAAAATGAAGTCCCAGCAAAGGAGGTGGTCTGGGTCTGGATCAAAGTGAACCAAGTGAAAATACTCTTTTGGAGAAATTTTACTTACGGACCATTTGCTACAAGACAAGGTATTAAACGATAGAAGAAGAAAAAGGAGCAGAAGACTTAATAGTGTCTCCAGAAACAGAAGTACCGAGGCTGGCAGGAGTGCTCGTGATCTCAGACCTTCTGAATTAACACCACAAAGACGTCAGACACGCGTCTATAAACCAATTTGTAAAAACTAAATTTCAAACTCTTTAGTGCTCTTTAAATCACAATGTGAAACTGAAACTAACCAGCTCAAATGAAAACAATGGAAGAAAAGACACAAAGCTTGGTTCAGACTCTTAAATTAAACCTGTGAACGCTGAGTGTTATTTGAGAAGTGAACCCATGCAGGCTGCTGTCTGGATGTAGAAGAGAACTTAGTCCTATCCATGTGTGGAAGATTCAGAAGGCTTCACACAGCCGCTGAGAAAACTTATGTCGTCTTTTTGGTCTTTATGTTTGAATCAACGCGCTCCAAAAGCTAATATGATCAATATCCATATTTAGCTTTTTCAAATCCAGAGCAAACTGCACATCAAACACCCCGGACTGTTCTTAAATGCTCTGTGTGGGTTTTATTTATTTTTCTTTAGATGCACAGAGGCTGGATGCCGTGTGTCTAAATCTTTTGGGAGGATTTAGCTGAGCGCTTTGCATTTCTTCTTTGCTTTTCCTTTTCATCTTCGGCTGCTCTCTGACTGGAGCGACTGGCTGGCTGCCACCGAGGTGCTGGTCGGGGTGGAGGGGCACAGCGATCACACTCTGTCACATTCACACGTTACACACTTATCTATACTTAAATATGTCCCAGGACTCTGGTGGTGGTTTTCCACTGATTACAGTCATTTCAGTGAACGTTTCTGATGTGGCCAGAGGACAACATGTCTTCACCCCGAGGCTCTTTGAGTCCAAGTGTCACTCATAACCACAGAAGAACAAACATTAGCATGTGGGCAACAGAACATGAGTAGAGCTTCCTCAGAAACATGCAAACACAACTTCACCCTCATACATATTCATCCAGACAATCACAGGCCCACACACATAAATAACTTCACTTCTGAACAAACCACACAGAATCTAGAGAAGCAAGGAAGCCTTGACCGTATTTGGACATTGTTTCAGCACCAGGCCGAGGTTTCATGTAACAGGGACACGTCATTTATCCCTTTACTTATTCTGTGACACCTCAGATTTATCTTTGCAGAGGTCTCACATGGTCAGAGATCTTCAGCTCCGCTCCAGCGATGGGAATAGGGACCATGTCGCCTCGTGCATCTCTAAGCTCCCACACACTGCAACCATGATTATCATAAAGACTCCAGCCGGGATCACATGGAGATGATCTGGGACAGTTCTTGTACTGATAACGTTGCCGAGTGGATGACAGAGGATTCTCTCAGATCTCATGCAGATAGAGGCCGGAGTGGAATCTCTAATTCCACACCTCTGGGACCATGGTTTGATTCTGGTGCTGTTCTAATGGTCAGTTGAAATCCTTGCTCAGGCGTCTGGGGCTACACGGCCGTCTATGTTGTTCTCCACACTTAGCCTGATATCTAAAAAACTCTTTGAGCCACTGGAAACTTCCCTGGTCTTTACACCACGATGCACTGATCTGTTTGAACTGTTGTGAATAAGCCTGTTTAAAGCTTTATTAACTGTAAATATGGTTTACGATAAAACGTTACGGTTAAATTATCTTTTCTGCTTTGTGAGGCGTCTCGTCATTCGTAGAAATCAAGCTGGAAACAACCACAGAGACGAGAACAGTTGTGTTAATGAGACAAACTTTTCATTTAATTGATCCCTAGTGACCGCTGATCACAATAGCTTCCAATGGAACAAAGGTATCCTCACCAGCTCCGTCCTTGGTGAACAGGACCTTGCTGTATTTTCAAGGGACGGATGGAGCCTCAGGCAGCTGGAGGACACAGCTCACCTCTTTATTTCTGCACAATAACAACTCTGTCCCCAAAAATCACTGAATGACAATTATACGTTTCATAACCGAGGTTTGAGTTGCCACGAGCAGAAGTTTAAATATCAGACTGTTAAATCTCAATTTGAACATTTACAACCTTCCTGATGCATTTATGGAAACATTTAGAAATCTCACGGGTTCTTTTCCATTGTCATTTCATAGTGACATCATCCTTTACACCACATGTTGACGACTCTCTTCAAAAATAGGCTTTTCTAGTCTGTTGATAATATTATTGATCTTTTTCCCTGAACATGTAACAAACTATGACTCAGTGCTGTGAACATGACTCAGCAGGAGGTTTGACTTTAAACAGGAGTCACGATGGAAGTAGCCACAGAGGAGGAGAACTTTAAAATGACTTGTACACTTGTCACTTGACATTTTACAGGTGTAGATCTCTGTGTGGCTGAGTCTCTTAACACACTCAGGCAGGTTGTGTGTTTTACATTCCACCTGCCAGAGAGCCGCCGCAGCCTCGGGGCAAACACCAGCCCGACCAACTCACTCCGGAGGGGAACACAATCCCCTGGATCAGGCACATGAACTCGCCCACACAAATCCAACTGGCAGCCTGGACATCCTTTATTTATTTTTTAACCAAGTACACAGGCACGAACATCCAAGTACACACAATCCAATTAGGGAAACTAAAAACACACACACACTAAATCTTTCTTTTGTCTCCAAAGCAAACACACACATGGTGGAGTCGTATTAAATGACTGGAGGCAACTCAGGGCTGGAGCTGCAGGGCCAGGAGACATTGGAGGGATCCAGAGTGATAAATAACTAAATGATTTATAAACTCAGCTAAAGTATGACTGAGTTTTTAAAAACAGTTCAGTGAACTCGTGTGTTGTGGTTGTAGTGTCGCCCTCCCTTGTCCTTTTGTTGGCTGGTGGGTTGATTCTGCAGAGACTAAACAGATTAGAACAAAACCGAATGGAAGACGGGACAAGGAAAGACATTTTGAAGCTTGTGACTTGTCTGCATAATCACAATATTGGTTTAGAATTGAACAAGACGTTAGCATGGAGGTTGATTGGATACATAGCAGCTGTACATAGCCCCATTCATAAATAAATATTGCTGTGAAGAAGACCCCCCGTTATGCCACTTTTGTTTTGTTTACTCTGAATTACCAAGCTGGCATGCTGCCGCACCAGTGTGGGGGTGTTGAGGTTGCGTGGCGGCGTTCTGGCATCGGCGTTTTGCACCCCCGTCCCAACCGATGTCGGCTCGGAGTCCGTGATTACCTCCACTGGAAGTACAAAGCCCGAACAGCAGCGCTCCACCTCCGATTGTGTGCTGGTGTCTGAAAGGCTGAGCTGAATAAAGGTGCAAACATTCCCTCCTGGAACAGGCTGTTCAAGAAAGGGCTTATGATTACTGCTTTGAAGAGAAGAAGGGGGGGGGGGGGGATTTCAAAGTTAGAGTCAGGGAAATCTGCCTCTTTTTTTTTTACATGTGGAAACCAAATGTGCACAACTGCTCTCGTCTGATCTCTGCTCTGCGGGAAACACAATCCAGATCCTGTTTTTACACCCGCTTGCCAAATGTTGTGGAATGTGAATTTCAGGAATGTTCCCGTCCTTCTTGTTCAGCGATGGTTTGATCAATAATTTCAAACTCGGCATGAGAGCTGCTCGTACTGTCTGACAGCCATCGTCATAGTGGAGCCTTAGATATATATCTCGGTAGACAGATATTCTTAATTCCCTCCATCATCTGTCAGAGTGTTGGCAGACTCACCAGAGGGAGAGGGGTATTGACAATAATGCTCTTTGATTTCTAAAATTCCCCGCGGCCACTTTCGATCAAAGGAACCCGGATTCACTGTTATTTGTTCGAGCACATTAATACACAGACAGGTGTTAGTGGTTTCACTTGAATGCATCTGCTCAATGTTTCCACTCTTCCTGGTATTTCATCCTCATTCAGTCTAACGATGGACAGACGGACGTTTGAATGCACTTCTCACCCCCACATTAGTGTAGCTGGAGACGAGTACAAACAAAACACAGCCCGGGTGTCCTCTCCTGCTTCAGACTCAAGTTAAATCTATTCTGCAGGACACCAGAAAGCTCAGACGCCAGGACTTGATGATCCTGAGACGTGAGCAGGGACTCCAGATGTAGTTAATTTCCCAGCAATTGAGTTATTGATCAGTCCACAGAGATACACTCCTCCACCAACCAGAGCTACTTTCAGATATGAACTCCTCAAAGTTGGGGTCTAGACATTTTCTGGAGGTCATGACTTATAACTTCTCCTGCAGTGTTTGGGTTTTGCAGCACATCGACATCGGCATCTGGCCATATCGCCAAAAGCTCTCAAATATCATTGTCTACCTAAGATTATATATTGTTTAATCTGTGTGATCTTTTCATCCTGTGATCCCTTCAGTTTCTAGTCTGTCCCATGTTAGAGATGTCTCTAACACGCCCATTTGATACTTTCCTGCTGTGTTCTCACATCTGCTCAGTCGGCCATGTTCCAGACATTGTACAACGGGACTAGCAGGAAAGGTTCTGGAAAATATCTTGAGCTATTGACATGTGCGTTCTCACAGCCCCTCCAGAAAATATCAGGTAACTTCAGTGCATGTCTGAAAGCAGCTCGGGTGAGTGACCTCCAGAAGCTTCAGATCATGAGGAATATAAACTATTCAATAAAGCACAGTTCAATGAGTGGATCCATCCAGTCAGAGCTCCAGTCAATCACTTAGCTTTCCACTCAATTCATCTTTTTAACAAGTGTTTTAATTTGGAGGGTTGTGATCAGAGGTGCTCAGGACGGAGGATGTGTCTGTGTCTCTAAGGCGCAGCTGAGATTTCCTGTGCTCAACCTACCGAAAAAGACATATTCAGCTTGTTGTGGGTGTCTGAGCTGCCACCCTGCTGACGAGCTTTGATGGTGAAGCCTGTAATCTGCCTCATGCTCATCCAAGTGTCACTCATGTTGCTCCACTGGAGTTTATTCTTTATTCTCCAGCTTCTGTCTGTAGGAGTGCTTGTTTTCCCTCGGGCTCATAACCTGTTATGAACATGTTTCTCAGGTGATGGAGGTTAATGCAATCCTCAGAGACTGTCACAAAAGCCTCAGGGCGTTGAGACTGAAGCTTGTTTCACACCACATGCTGCTGCCTCGTCAGCTGACAGGGAAACGTAAACACAGAGGGTTGAAAATAATATGGTCGCATTTCGCTAAAGAAAAAAGAGAAATGGTCCAGAGCAGCAGGGAAGTGGGGCAGGAACAAACTGCAAGGAAAAAAGTCAGCAGAGAAGATAACTGGGACTTGCCTGACCTCCCTCCAGGACCTGGACTCCACGAGAACCAGGAACTGTGCAGAGGAAATCACTAAGGGTCCCCCCCCCGCTCGCCCCCTCACAACCTTTTCCAACTCCTTTCCTCTTGAAGGTGCTACTGAAGCTCGTCCAACAAAAAAACACCACACACAGGAAGAGCTTTTTTTACCTTGTGACCCGCCGTCTGAATATCTGAGGTGATGTCTTAGAAAACATTAGAAAACCTTGGTGCTGCAACAACAAGCTTCCACTTGAGATCCTGACCACATCCACACATCAGTTAGTAATTCAGTTCCATGATACTGTTCATTCACCGTCACACATTATATTCCATGAATAGAAGAACAGAGCAACACTCAACTGCTATTACACATAATTAAAAAGTGATATTATAAATGCACAACAAGCCAGGACGTCTCATAAATACAGACAGTTTTAATATAAAGTTTAAGAGGAAAAGAATCTCTAACCAGTTGAGTGTTTTAGCTCATCTGTCAGAAATACTCTCCATCCATTCTGAAAACACGTATCACATGATCAATCACACATACTGGTCATGTGTAAACAGGAAGTAGGTTGTCTGTTCTGCAGTTTGTTGCTTGATGGCAGAAAACGAATGAGGAACAATGATGGTGGATTTCTTTCCATGGAGGGATGACGAGGTGGAACTGATACTAAACAGAAGTGTTGGCGACATTTTGCATTCAACGCTAATTTAGTCATGATTAAGAAACGTTAAGTGAGCGAATGAGTTCATCATAGTTTCCAAATATCTTGGTTCCTGCTCGTCCAAGAGTTTTTCTACCCAAGGGTTTGTCTTCTCAGGCCTTCAACTGTGGTAACTGCCGTCATCCTCTGTCGCTGACTCCCACTTAACAATATTTAACGTGTTCCACTCGGTCTAACCCCCCCCCCCCAATTAAAGTCTATCCCATGTTTGTGTTTTCTGGAAACACCCTGATCGTGTGATAGGGAGAACAATCTCTGAAATGAAGCAAACACACAAACACAGACAAGTTCTCATGTCGTGCTGATTCCACACAGCGCAACCATTACACACACCTTCAGCAAACTGACCCACTCAACCTCATTCAGTCCTACACACTCTCTATTCCGGCTGCTTCCCAGCTCTCTCTGCTCTGGGACAATGGACTGAAGATGTTTAACTTAAGACTGTAAATGAAGATGTACGATGTGTCTCCACTTCCTCCCACTGTCCAGAGAGGACGACAAAATGTCCTGGACTCGAACGCTGACATCTTGTGACAAAGGCGTCGTCTGGAGCCAGAGCCTGAGCAGTTACAATCAGTCAACAGCTGTCAATTACGTGTTGCCCTTGTTTTTTAAGCATCACGTGTATCTTGACTTATCAGTCTGGTCCATGTCCCAGTGACTAACATAGAGGAGTTAGTGTCCATCTTTATTTACTGTCTGTGGTTTGAACCCCTGGATGAGCTTGGGTCCAGATGTTTTAGGTGTGGTGCAGCCTCATTCTTGGTCTCCACCATGTCTCCACTGTCTCCACAGGTTGAGGATGATAGTTGATTTAAAGTTTAATTACATTAGCTGACGTTAGTTAACCAGAAGTTACAGGTCACAACGGACCGATAAGGCTGAAATGACAGATCTCCTTTTTATTGCTCATGAATAAAACATTTAATCTTGAACAGGATGTCGATAAATCAATGAGCTGCAGTTTTTCTATATGTGAGGTTTGAAGGGGGGGGGGGGGGGGTAAAGGTCAATATGGATCTTTGGAGGCTGATGGTGAAACTGATAATACAGACCACAACATTTCAATTAGAGATAAATCAGCCGATATAATGAACACAAATCCATCGAAACATATTAAGAAAACTTAAATTTTTACATAAAATAAAAAACATAAACATACGTACACATTATTCTCATTTACACCATTTTCTTCACTTTTTATCATGAGAAATAAAAGTTTTCATATTAGTGTATATCGGAAAACACAGACTGATGTAAAATGTTAAAAAGACTTATTGTATTTTGCAGTTTTAATAATGAACTTCAACTGGCCTGAGAAAACAAGCCACTTTTGGTAAAAAAGAGAACCATTTCCTATAAAAGTAACATAAACATATTGATTGCCTGGTATTTTGTATTGACAGAAAATCTCTTGTAATCTGAATCCTTTGACCGGCGTCATGAATTAAGCTTGAGGCTCTTCCTCGTCATTTCCTCCTCTGCTCTGCACAGCGAGGCGAGACTCTTCCCACGCCCTCGTCAGAAAGTCCCTGAGATTCTCTGTGTTATCACAGTTTGCAGGGCATCGTCCAAATCTGAGGAAAAAGAAAAACGTCATCATTGACAGTCTGAACACGCGATAGTGTCTCTCACTGCTCGACCTACTTCCCCTTCACTCGCCATATAAGTGAGAAGAACAGCTCAAATCAAACTTCTGTCTGACACCGGCAGAGGCAGCATCGCTCCTCCGACTCCAGCTTTGACCGACACTTTTCATTTGTTACCACAACCTGAGAAACGCCCCCATGCCACAGACACGTTTCACCATCTCTGTCCTGAGGAACCAGATGTCAGCTGCCTAATCGAGTGGAGTCCTGTTGCTTTCATTTCCATGTTAATGAAGCCCTCCGGAGGTCCGAGTCCTACGGTCCCATCATCCACAGGACGCCTCGACTCAGAACGTGATCCCAGATCCAGCAGTAAAGTCTGCACACACGCATGATCAGTGCTTTCCTGTGTGTTTGAATCCTTTCCATAGCTACAGAACGTTCATCAGTTATGATCTGTCTGAAAACTCCAACGATGCTTTTTGTTTTAACGATCTTTAATTCCGAGTTACTTTGTGGAAGTCAAACTACTTATAATTGATTCTTCCGTGGTGGTGTCTATTTATAACCAGAGACACTTTGGTCCAAAATTGAACCCTGGTTCTGTTCCGGTGAAATAAACTAAATAAATCAGAAGTCAGTCCTGAAACACATTTTGTCTGAAGCTATCGAGACCTTTTAAAAGTTTAAAATCGTTTTCCTGGATTCTGCAAAGGCTCTGAGATTCACAGGTTGTTTAATAGTGATGTTTTTAGCAGTGAATAAATCCTGCTTCGCCTTCTGTTTGTTTCCTGAACATCGATTTCCCCCCTCCCCCGGTGACTGAACTTTGAACGCTGAATTAACTGTGTGGACAAAGTGAAAGTAGCAGCAGCAGCAGCTCATTTGTTCCACAGCCTCGTGGTCCTGTCTGAAATGACCTTGACCTCCGACCTGTGTCTGTGCAGAGGAACCAGCGCTGACTGGAGGAAACTGCTGCACAGCTGCTGTGGTTATTTCTGTGGATTTACTGTCCTCTCCAATCTTAGTGAAACTGAATTATTCTCAGAGGTGTCACTGGTCTTTTTTAATCACTTCCTCCCGCTCTTCTCTTTTTTACGCTCGTTTCAATTTGACTTCCTCTCCCTTTCTCATGCAGAGCAGCCGTCCTCTGTGTTACCGATGACCTGAGCCCTCGTCTGGATTAGAGCTCACAGGGTCATAACACTGTGTGATCACTGATGCTGCCGCTTAAAGAGATTGCATTTCCCTGGGACTGTAATTGCTCCAGTTTGTGCGTTTTGTATTTTATTTATTTCTCCACCAGGCCTCGGAGCTCGGCTGCTGCAGCTGCTGCTATAAAACTCTCTCCCGATTAAATGTAAATGAAGACGAAGATGATTCAGTCCTTGTTTCTGCTCCTCTCTGCCCACTCATTGCTTTCCACTGCCTCTGGGAATTCAGTCTTATTGGTTGTGTTCTGTGTGTGTGTGAGCGTCTGTTTCGGTGCCTGTTTAGGTATGTGAGCGTGATCTTGTTTTGTGCGACCACGTTCTCCGGGTAGATAGGAGTGTGGTGACAGCACACACACAGACACACACACAGTTATGAGTACACAGAAGAAGACGAAGGTGATCAGTCCCTTGGATTCAGGGCCGTGAATAAAGACATATTGATATTCACTCTGTCAGTCTCAGGTGTCAATCGAGAAGTTTATTAATTCACTTTTTAGTTTGATCCATGTCCAATGTGCTAGAGAGAGGAGGCGGGGTTTATGACCTGTACTGTAGCCAACCACCAGGGGGCGATCACAATACTTTGGCTTTACTGACTCAAGTCGTCGATATTTACTCCATCTTTTCCTCCTTGGTTCCTTGATTACAGATTCAAATACTAGTTTTTCCCAAACGTTTGCCTGTTGGCACTTTACGGGACATTCACTGGATTTGAATCCCACATTCACACAAGAGACAAATGTGGTTAGTCTCAGTCAGGACTTATTTCTTGTGACACTGGGTCAGTTCTGCCTCTTTCAGTTTGTCTCCATCTTTTCACCACTGTTCCTCACGACATGCACACACACACACACACACACGCACACACACACACAGCTGCACTAAAAGAAAAAAAAGCTTCACTCTTTTTCATTTCGAACCAAATTTGTCACTAAGAAATCTCCTTGAATTTTAAAAAGGTTTCAAGTCAGTTTGATTTGATTTTTTTCACAGATCGAGTTTTATAACCCTGCAGCAAAAGTTTCTCAATTTCCCGGCACAGGATTTATTTGCACTTATATATTGACTTCATTCCTCCAGTTTCACCTTCTCTAGCTAGGTACAAGCCACTATAGTCATATGGGACTAGAGGTTTCCTCTGCAGCAGTGAAACAACACACTGCAGTGCTGTGTCCTGGAGGGTTTAGTGTCGGACCACATGCTGCACTCATGCTGTTTTGTGTTTGTGTGTCTGTGCATGTGTGTGTGTGCTGCCCCAGCTTGAGGCTCCTCAGACCTGACTGAGGCTGTTAAGGAGTTATGCCCCCCCCATGCCGAGTGTTTTCATTTTCATAAACAATCTTGACGACGGTGGCAGCAGCTCCACATTCAACCAGGACCCTGTGGAATAGAGGCTCAGCTTAAATTAAAATCAGACTTGACATATTTAGTATGTTAATCCCTGAAGGTTATTCATATTGAACCACTGCACTGTATCGTTAGATTGCTGATGTGGTGCATTTAATTAGTTTATATATATATATTCACTGGTTAAGTGTTAAGTTAAACCACAGCTGTTTAATGTCTTAGTCTATTTCAGAAATAATCTACATACGTTCTATTAACATGACCATTCAAGTACAAGGGAATTTATCTCAGATTGTTAATAAATAGTTAATCTTGTGCGCATGTAGATTTAAAAAATACATATTTTAACTGCAAAGCAGCTGCTACCAAAGAAAACAATGTCAGCAACACTTTGAGATAAGATAAGAAAAACTTTTATGAGTCACACTTTGGGGAAGTTCACCGTCTTACAGGAGCATACAGGAATAGTGGAACACACAGTAAAGGTAATAAATAATAAAGACAATACTATATATACAAGGAAACAAGGAACTATAGAAAGTATAATATGTACGATGTAAACAAACTTAACAAACAAACTGCAGTAACTTGTATACTCACATAAAGTACACTCAGGATGCATCTGGTTATCTACAAATCAATTCCACTTAATAAGCAATACATATTTGAACTGTATGGAAAACAGAGAGTTGGTATTTGATGAGGAATCGACAACCTGAGTGGACGGATCGATAACAGAAAACCTGACATCATGTGATTTTTCATCCTGAAGCTCTAGACTGCAGACACATCACCAACGTGCACATGTGACCAGAAACAAACTTCCAGAATAACAAGATGCCACATGGATCCTGTCTGTCTCGATTTGATTCAAAATGTGAAACACTTTTCAGACAGTGAAAAAAACGTCTGAAAAGTGAGAGATGAAAAAATGAGAGATGAGATTATCCTCAATCAAAACTTGTTTTTCATGTGAGCATCAGAGATCTGTCTGTTTCAACTCTCTGTTTTTATTATTTTCATCATATGCTCTTCTTTCAAGGCTTGATCGCCCCCTGGTGGAGTCGAAGGTCATAAACTCTGCCTCCTCCATGTTAGCACGTGGGACATTGGCCAAACTGAAAAGTGAATAATCCTCTTTTCAGTAAATCTTCCTCAAAGTTGGTTTTCTGTCATTGTAGGTTCAGCTCTTATCAAACTGATGCATGTGTTCATCATTCTAAAAGGTTGGTTTTACCGTGTCTCCACTCCTAAATCACAACTGCTTTTCTGAGAAATCTTAGCTACATTTCTGTTTTAGAAGTTATTAGAATATATAATAATAAAAACCTTTATTCAGGCACTGCTACACCTTTTTAAAGTCTGTTGTTTCTCCGCTCTAATGCAGATTGATTCTCGCCCTGTTAGTCCGAGCCAGACATTCTTAAGAGACTCATTAAATCAGTCTAATTACAGATCCGACTTTAAATCCACCTGCTCTCATAGTTTAACAGCTGATGGGTCATAGTTGTAACTGTTATATCCATAGCTGCAGTATAGGTTAACTCCTCCATGTTAGTGGATGGGACGTGACCCAAACTGAAACCATGGGTACATTTCTCTCACAGAGCATTTAAGATAGTTCCTATCACACTGATGCATGTTCAGTTTTATCACGTTTCTAATAAGTTAATCTTTAATTATTTGATGCAAAAAAAAAAAAACGGGGTGAATGAGATGACAGCTGAGACAGACTCCTGATTGGTCACATGTATCCCCCCCCCCATGTTTTGGCTCGATTCCTGCACCGTAGAGAGAAGTGGAGACGTGTCGTCCATCTTTAGTGGTTACACCACCTCCGCTGTCCAGAGCTCCAGATGATGGACGTCACTGATTGTGCAGCGCTCGTATAACATAACTCACAGACTGAGTTCAAAAAGCTGTTTCAGGCCTTTCTGCTTCATTTCCTCATTCAGCCGCACGGTCGTGTTAAATTGATTACACACAGGACCAAGCGTCTGGGCCAGAATCAAACTAAGATTAAAAGCACTTTACTTTAACGGCGGGATGTTTTAATGGAGTTGGCTCGGGGATCCGCCCACGTGTGTCTCATGTTACTTACACTGATACCGGAGCTTTTTATTGATTTCCAATAGCGGGATGTTTAATGTTGAGAGATGCCATTAATCCAGATGTGTTTGGCTTTCATTCCTGGACATGATGCTGCTGCTAAAAACAGCCCCCCCCCCCCCAAACACACACACACACCTACAGCTTGATCTGGCACAGGTGCATTGCCATATTGATTCCCAGTAAGTGTGCGATGGTCGATGCAGTGTGTGTTTGTGCGGAGCTTCGCCTCTTAGCCTTTGATTTATAGCAGCCGGGTTTCACAGGCGGCGATTCATCAAAGGAAAAAAAAAATGTCCGAGGACTTTCTACGACGAACCCACTTCATTACTCAAACCTCACGTCGCACACCCTCGTGTTGGGGGGGGGTGCTGTTAACGAGACAGGCTTATTAACGAGGTTAGAGTGTGTGTGTGATTGTGTGTGTGTCGCTCACTCATGTTTATTTGAGCACGTGTGACTCGTTTCTTTTCTTGGTTCTGAGGTTAAATGTGAAAACCTGGGAGCATTTTCCTTTTTGTCGAACTCTGAATACTTCAGCTTCTTATTTGTGCAACTGTCTCAATCTTTTCTTTCTCCTCCCTCCTTCTCACACTCGCCCTCTTTTCCCCCGGGTGTCCATCTCTCTCTTTCTTTCACTCTCTATGCGATCGGTCACATTCTTCTGCCTCGTTGCTGAAACGACGACATTTTGATTCTGGTATAGAAATCACTCACTGATCATTTTTGCAAAGAGACACAAGAGCAGATTTTCATTTACTTTCTTATCTCATTTAGAGATTTGTCCTCCACAGATTCTGATTCTGATTCTGAATTAAAATTGATTAATTTTAGCCCTAGCATCAGAGATTTGTGCCCTCATGTTTTAATCTGTAATTGCTCTAAATTAATAATCAATCTTTGACTCTTTTATTTTTCAAACTGACGTGGTGTTTATCCTCAGGGAGAAACGTATCTGCCTAATCTCAGCACATCAAACAGTAGGACTCCTGCTGAGAGGATTTTGAATGATGACAAATCTTTAATGCAAACTGACGAAATGAGTACAAAGAAAAACATGTTTCAACTTTATTATCTCCACCAAGGAAGTTATTGTGTAGTTGTTGGTTTGTGAACAGGATTATGAAAAAAACTCCTCAACAGGTTTCTGCGAAATTTGGTGGAAAGATGGGGAAGTGTTTTTTTATCACTTGTGATATCTATGAGTTTTAGCAATGTGGTGGATCCAGATTAGATTTAAGGGTTCTGTTGGTCCTTGGTGGAGGTGTTTGTTCTCCTGAGTTGTTCCTGTTGTCAAAGATCCTCCTTCAGTTTTGCAGGACGTTGGGGATTTAAACTTTGAAACTGAAAAGACTTCCCTCTTAAAACTCAAGATGAGACGTTTTTCTGCCCGGCAGCGTTTGCAGTCTGATTTATTTTGTGTTTAACCGTCTTTGACTTCTCCCACATGGAGCCGGCCGCTCTTACTTCCAGGCTGATCTGTGTGATCGACCGACCCTCCCTCCCCTGCAGCCGTTTCAGTCTGAGACACCTGATGGAGACGTGTCTGAGTTTCTGCTCTGGGGTTCGTCAGTCGAGACACTCGCTCACTCTCACTCGCTCCCCGGCTGAGCTTCACCGTCTCGGGGGTTTATTCTTTCTTAACACTGCCCACAGCTTTAGAGGGAGATTAATTTCCCTGTTTATCAGAACACAGGACGTCTTCCCCCCCCCCTGCTTCAAGTTAAATCTGCCGGGGCTTTGATTTGTATCTGGGACGTGGAGGGAGGCAATTACAGGGTTTCTGCAAAGATCAGTGGGTTGGGAGTGGTTGGTTTTCTACCAGTTGATGACATGGGTTGATAACAGCGACCCCCCCCCCCCCCGTGTGTGTTGACACGTACAGAGACGTCCCTGCTACCCTCATTAAGCTGAAGCGACTCGCCCGCATGATCTTTCACTGCCGCGTTATGTTTTCTTATTTCTGAGCCTTTTCCAGCAGCTGCTCTGTTAAACTGGTTTGACTCAGCAGCATCTGTAATGTGTTCTGTTGTGAAAGAACGTTTAAAGCTACAGAAAAAAACTACACAACGTGTGGTCAGTGGTCGACCTTCACCGTGAAGCTGGAGAGAATATGACCGAAAAACAGCCGTCAGACGTCACACAAATTCAAAACAAACCAGATAATGAAACTTGTTGTTTGTTTGTCACAATTTACATATTTCCTGGTTCACCAATAATTCATGGATCTATATCAAACTAATATAAATTGTATTTAGGGATTAAAAACTTGCCTGTACTGACAAATGACATTTTCTTACACGTGTATTGAAATATTTTGTAATTGGAAACCAGGTAAACAACTGTTAAGACATCGTGAGACAGTTCAACATCACTTGAGCATCTCTGGGAAATTAATCAAGATTCAGTAAATCTATTTTAATCCTGAGTAATAACCAGTCAGACCTGGATGAGGCAGAACCTGGTATGTGTGTGTGCGTGTGTGTGTGTGTGTGTGTGTGTGTGTCTGTGCGTGAGATAACTGTGTCGACTCAACAGAACTGACAAAGACACATCCTCCTTAACCCAAGACGTCAACTCGTCTGGCTCCCTGGAGAAAAAGGCCAAAGCAAATACCACAGAAATGTCAGTGTGTGTGTGTACTTAAAAAACACACAAACACCACAGACACACACACAAAAAACTAACTACGGAAATGCAAATACACATTTGGACAAACACAACTGGCTCATTAGCTTAATCTTCACCTAATTCCAGGCTCTGGCCTTGTTGTGCCTCGGCTCACTGTGATAAATTACTCCAAATCTCCATCAGAGCCCATTTATGTGACACTAATTGCTCAATTAGGAAACTGCTCCGCCTGAGGTTCCTCTTGCTTCTTTCAGCCACTTGATATTTCCAGTTCACAGCATTAACCCATTGAGACACCCTGTGGAAGAGCATCCTCGAATTTAAACCAACTTCACAAGGGTTTTCTGGAAAAGTTTCACTGAAAAGTTTGTTTCTCAGCTTCTGAAGCAGAGATGAAAATTACATATGAATCATTTCAGAGCTTAATTGAACTTGTACAACCCTCGAAATGCAAAAAATATTTTATTCCAAATTGTTGTTAGTCCTCTAAAATATGCATGGAAGGATTTTGTGGTTGTTTAGATGAATTAAGGAACGTGATTAAGACAAAGAGAAGAGTGTGTAGTTATGTCATGTCTATGTTTTTGCATAGACATAACATAGTCACTGCTGGTTGTGTGACTCCAGTGATGACATCTCAGATCTTGAATTTCCTCTTGAGGCACCAAATGTAAACACGAGTCAGGTTTTAATGGAGAAAACATCAGATTCTTGCAGAAATGAAGCAGCTCAGAATAAAACCGACTCTGCAGCTCCGAGCGTCTCCTTTGTCTCCGAACACGACAGACTCCAGCTTCTTGTTCTCCGTCTTTCAGTCACCATATTGTTATCGGCAGTGCTTAAACTCTCGGGCGGCGTTCGTTTGTCACCACAAATTAGATCCAGCGTTGAGCTTAACCCACACAATGCCCCCCCCCCCTGCAGGTTATGGGGTATTATCTCTCTTGCTCTGGCTTTTTTGCTCCTCGAACCTCTTTCTTCCTATTTACCCGCTCTGCAGGATATTGTGCATCTTTCCACTGTTGGTTGAACTTAATCTCTCCGCATCAGGAGATAAATCTATTTTTATCTCAAACTTTGCCCCCCCCGGCGTCCTCTGTGACACAGGAAACAAATGTGATATGATTGTATTGTGTCTCCTGCTCACACTGGAATATATCTGTGCTCTCCTTTGAAGTATTATTTTGATGTGGCGTTGTTTACCTGGCTCTCAGTGTGTGTGGTTGTGTGTCACTCGTCCCAAATTCCCACGTTAACAACAGTGAGATCAGGAGGAAGTTGGCGCTTCCCACTTTATTTACATAGTAGATTTTTTTCCCTTAGTTTAATCACAACTTTCCAAACCGTTGTTTATTTTTTCAGACCCCAGAGAAACGGGCTCGGTGCCTTTTTTGCATCTTAAGATAAAAAAACTGCCAGCCTCTTAATCTGTTTCCTCTCCCGACGTCTGACCTGATTCATTCTCTCTTTCAGGATATTCTACGTCTCCCACGACTCCCAGGACCTGAAGATCTTCAGCTACATCGCCCGAGACGGACAGAGCAACGTCTTCCGCTGCAACGTCTTCAAGTCCAAGAAGAAGGTAAGACGGACAGCGGGGGGGGGCCTTTTTGGACGCTCTCACCTTTTGGCCCCTGGAGCGAGGCGTCCTGATGGAGAGCTGGAGTGCTCCTCTTGAGTTATTGAGTTAGAAATCTGACCCGACTCTGACTCCAGGAGGATTCAGGCACAAACTCCAGAAACTCTCAGAAAACTCTTAATGGATTTCCCCCGAAGCATCGAGTTATAAATTAGCCTCGGGAACACTCTGGTGGTTTAACGTTTTTACTCCTGGTAAAACGCTCTGTTTGAAACATCACTGGCAATGTCAGTCAAGATATACGAATGCCAACAGACCTTTGTACTTTTCAGGGAGGCTCATGTGCCCTTGAGCAAGGCACTCAGTGAAAAGCAGCTTGAGTGCAGCTGCTCAGTGGCCGTGAGGGAAAAGGTAGAGATAAAAGTTTCTCAGTTAGTTTGTGTTTTTAAGTGATTCCTTCTCAGTATTTTTCCTGCTTTTTATATCTTTATATCAGAGACAGAGTTTGTGCTTTTGAAAGAAACAACTCCTCAAAAAAACACTAAGTGTGTCCTTGTGTCCTCAGTGTGTTAGTGTTGTAGTATTTTAGTCCTATTCCTTATTCTCGTTTATTATGAGGCCGTCAGAGTCCTGACCACGAAAGAGACACTGGACTGTGGAGCAGCAGCAATTCCTCCCGGCAGTGTGGGCTCCTCCTCGGTGAGGAGACTGGTTGGAAGCTGCTGGGGGGGGGGCGGAGCTGCAGGTTGAAATCTCCTGGGGGGGGGAGGCTGCTGCAGAGCCGGAGTCGCCACCGAGTCAGTTTGTTAGAGAAATGAGCTGCCAGGTCTCTTTAGCTGCCAATTTGTAGGACTTGAAGCCGAGGTCCAGGGTTTAGCTGGGTGAAGAACACACTGCCTCATTATCTCCTGAAAACAGACCCACACTGACACATGAGCACACACACACACACACTGAGTAACACACAGACACACACACTCTCATACATTCTTGAGTTAATGTGACACATAACAAAAACCTCTGGGACAACCATGGCCCTGAAGCCATTAAGCTGAAAACTGTGTGGTTCTGTGTGTCTGCGTGCGTGTGTGGGTGTGTGTGTGCGCGTGTGTGTTTTTAATGGTTGTGGAGAGGCTATGGACGAACTGGCTGTAAACATTAACCTCATCTTACAGATTCTACAGTTTGTACACAGCTTCCACTCGTCTCAACGCCGTGTTACTCTCTAAACTCCAAAATCAAAACGTCAGATGCCTGAGGAGAGAGTAGAAAAAGACGAACAGAGAACGCCACGACGCCACAATGGAGGAAGATCGATGATAAACACGTCAGACCTGCAGTTAAAGTGTCATCGGAGGCTGAGTGGGGTTTAACAGAAGTGTGTTTTGACTTGTGGAGGGTTGGGAGGGCGAGATTTAGATCAGGCAGATTTTATTTCCCTCTTAACCACCAGCAGTGAAAGAACGACCGGGCTTTAAATCACGGAGACTTTAGTGGCCTGTGTGTGTGTGTGTCTGTGTGTGTGAGTGTGTGTCTCTCTCTCCCCCATTCTGACTCGTGCTCTCTCGCTCATCACCTCCTCGTCCTCAAGCAGACGGTTGAATGGAAGCTAATGAATGACTTGAACTTGACCAACACGATAAGAGCAGAGCTTTTGTCATCAGGCTACAGAACACCACCTCAGCTGAGAGGTCACAGTGTGTTAGAGTGTGTGTGTGTGTGTCTGTGTGTGTGATTGTGTTCAAACCCTTAGCCTACAAGTCAAGACTATGAATTGCATGTTGGTTCTTCGGTCCATCCCCTTCTCGTGAACATGATATCTCAAGAACGCCTCAAAGGGAGTTCCTACAAATTTGGTTCAAACATTCAATTTGACTCAAAGATGAACTGATTGGGTTGTGGCGGTTGAAGGTCAAAGGTCATATTCTGTGTAAGTGAGTTAAGAACTTTCCAGCCAGTGTTTAGTTTTTGTTCTGTTGCCTCGATCCTCTGATCCTCTGATACAGTGACGGCAGCTGCTGCATATGAACATCGGACCCAGCTTGTGTTTCTGCATCATCTACTGGTCGGCTGTAATAACCATGTCTGACTTTTTTTTCCCACGAAACATTGTTAAAAAATAACATAAACATTGTTTTTATGATGCGCGTCTGCGTTTGCACACAACCTAGAAATGGAGCTAATGGTTCAGAAGAGTCACCGAGGCGTCGGCAATCGATTTCCTCTCACTCCACTTACTGCATACCCTCACACAAACACACACACAAACAAAGACACACAAACAAAAAAACAAGCCTCCCGATTGATTGGTGCTTATTTCTTTGCTCTGACATCATTCGCCCACGCTGTTCTCACACACTTAGTGCTGCTCCTCCTGAATGTCTCACTAATGTCTTGGAGGCTGGAAGATGCACCGCTGCAGGTAGAGCTTCAGTAGTTGACAGTTTATAAGACGGAGCAAATACAAACACACAGAGTGATGGATGTGTGAATTATGGAGGGATGAGGTGAACGTGCAAACACCAGGAAATAGAGGAGGAATGAGGGAGCTCATCATCGGGGGAGACGGCCCAGAGCAAAGGCTTTAATCACAATTAAATCCCCCGGTCTTCCTCTCTTTGTTTACCCTGATTCTTCACAGATTGCTTTATATCCCCTCCTGTCCGTTCTGTTTGCTCGTGTCCAGACGTTCCGAGGCGACAGCGAAAGCACCGCCTCACCTCTGAGGGTCATCGGCATCGAACTTATCCCGTTTCCGCTGAGAGAGACGGGACCGTTAGAGAGTGTAGAGAAAGAGAGAGAGATGCCCTCACTGAGTTGAACCGACACAGGAGAGAAGTGATGGATGGAGGGAGGGAGAGAGAGAGAGAGACACAGATGACACATGTCTCTTTACAGGAGACCTTTTCATTTGAGTGACAGATCTCTCAGAAGTTTAAAGGTGTAAATAATACTGACAACTCCGATAGGGCACTTTCATAAGGATGCATAACTTTTTTCAAGAAGGACTTTTTCTGATCGGCCAACTCAATTAAATAAGTTCAACCAAATAAAACTATAAACATGTAGTAAAGGTCGATAGCACATAAATTATGTGTTTGTAATTAGATAAAGGAAGTTTTTTATTTGGTTGTGAAGTTTTTTATTTGATTTATTACAGTAATATAAAAGTAGGACCAAATTTTCTCCTTCATTATCTGTTCATACAGCAACATCCACTCTATTATACACATTATATAATAATACAAATCTATTTCATTGATTGATATCAGATAATTAATCATACACCATACATAACAATAGTATATATATATATATATATATATATATAGTATATTTACTAATTTAATTTCCATATACTGAATAAGATGTAGTTGTCTAATAGTAAATATCTGAGTTTTCTCACAGCTGAGATTTGTTTAAGTAAATACAACTCCCTGGTTATTGTGAAAAAGGAAGATCTTGGTTAATTGCTCGTTAATTTCTTTTGTCCAACAACAGTTCGTGGAGGTTCCTAAACTTTTCAGCCTCTGACTTTCAGAACAACCACTTTTATCTCTGCAGGTGATTGAAGCATGAAAAGAATATTGATTCAAGCCGGATCGCAGAATAAACAAAAAGAAAACAAACAGCTGCAACAGGAGGTTAAACACCAACACCCTGAACGTGATCACACCTGATTGACATTCACTCTTTATTGATAATGGATAAATATCCTGCTCAAGAACCACAGTCAAACTTTATTTATAGCTCTATATCATAAATCACACGTCTTGTTTCTGCCTCCTTCTTGAGTCGGACACAGAAAAGCCGGTTCCTGCTTTTATTCCAATTAGTCTTAACGGCTCTGCTAATCCACTGCTCTTCACTTTCCCCCCTAAAAAAATCCATACAATAATTACCGCCTGAAAAAAACAGCTGCTGGCAGAATTAAACTGGAGCCAGGAGTATTAAGGTATTTTTTTAGATATCCGTTAATATATATATACATCCTCACGCTCGACTGTGTCGTTGATATTCTCTGAAGATACATCCGAGACCTCTGCAGTGACCTGAGCTGCACACACTCTCTGCTGCAGATTAAAAACCACTGTGAAGCTTCCTGCTGCAGCTCTTTATACCTGGAACCTGTTTTTATTACCACGACCTACAAACCCCAAATATCCGCGTTGACTTTTGAAATATCTGAATATTTGCTCTCTTTTTAAAAAACGTTCTTGAGTCCTAATTTCAGTGTGAACTTCAAAATCCAGATTTAAATCTCTTTTCAATTTAGGAGTAGAATTTATTTATAGTCAAACCATCATATTTAAAAGACAATACATATACAAAGTTCAAAGATTCAAGTGGAATCCGGCTCCCTGATGAGAGTTCTTCCAAAGAAGAGATTACCCTGAGTCAGCTGACCTGATTTCCTCGTGCAGATCGTTCCAGAGCCTCCGGGTCCCGACTGCCAACGCTCCTTTTGTCCCATTAAGATTTCAGCCCTGGTTTCATGGACAGATAACTCTGCCCCAGTACCTGAAGGTATAGGAACCAGAGTACTGGGCTTAATGGGTCGGAAACGAAGCATGAAAAGACAGTAAGATCTTATGTTGAGGGTAAAGAGGCTAAAACAGGAGTGATGGGATGTTAAAGATCCACTGACACTGTTAGTCTGATGTCTTGATCAGTTTCTTATCTCTTCTTATTTCCATAGAGTCAGATTCTGTCTTATCTGTTTCAGGATATTAACATTTCCTCAAAATTAAAAAAACGAGAAGAAGACGTGTGTCAGAAGGACAGATGAGCAAAATGAGCTGAAGGCGGTTTTTAATTTACTCTTCACTGTTCCTGTCTCTATTAAGTTAAAGGTTCCTGTCATAGCCACATGTACATTTATCAAATTAGTGCTTGTTATCCACTGCCTCAGTGTTTTCATAAGAATGGAGCCGACGCAGCCATTAGGAGGTTTAACATGTTCTAGGTGTGACTGTAGGTTTCATAGCACACAGGCTCATTAGTGGCTGTTGTCCGCTCTTGACGTCTGGAGCACTTTGGCATTTTGCTCATAAATCCTCTTCTGCTGATATGGGCGAGTCATCATGGAAGCAACATCAGCACTAAGTGGAGCTGAAGCAGCGGATTTTTATAATAAATCAAATAACAGCGTCTGGACGTCATTCCAAATCTAGATTCATCTTTAACTGTGAGAAAACAACAACTAACAATTCATATTTGTTTGTGTGAGTCTTTGTCACTCTGTCCGTCGGCTCCAGGATTGATGAGAAATGGAATTTGTGTGTTTGGCAGAGTTTTGATTCTCTCCTGGCTTTTCAGGCCGAGCTGCATCTGTTCTGCTCCTCCGGCTGAGGATGAGTGGTGTTCACAGGTCTGGCCTCGCTGCCTTTAAAATGAAATCTGTTCTGCCTCCGCTCCTCTCGGCTACGACGAGCCAGACGGGGGGGGGGGGGGGGGGGGGGGGCAGCAGACAGATCTGAGTGGTTTTCACCTGACCTGCCTTTGAGAGATAATCTGACACGTCCGAGTCCATGCACCTGAGGTTAAACTCAAACTCCAGGACATGTGGAGCCCGTGAGACGGTAAACACAGACAGACGTTAGGTCATGTGATGCTGAATTGACTCAGTGACCCACGTGTGAACCGCCTATTGTGTCTCTTTGATGCAAAACACACAAACACACACAACTCTGAGGCCCAGCTGGGGCCAGTCTGCATCTGACACGAGTGGGAAACAACGCAAAAGGGAAAACGTTCCTGGATCAATGGAGTTTTAACTTTCTGGTTTGTTTTGAATACAAACTGGGCTGCTGGAGGATTGAGGAAACGAAAGGAACACCACCTACACAAACTTTATAAGGGACATAAGTGTTGCAGGTGGTTTTCTGACCGTGTCTCTGTCTCTGTCTTCCCGTCCAGAGTCAGGCCATGCGCATCGTGCGGACGGTCGGCCAGGCCTTCGAGGTTTGTCACAAGCTGAGTCTCCTGCACACGCAGCAGAACGCTGACGGACAGGAGGACTGCCACAGCGAGAAGAACGGCAACGACTCCTCCCTCTCAGGTACACACACACACACACACACACACACACACACAGACACACACAAACACAGCAACGTGCTACACAGTCAGCAGCGTGTTCTCTCGGGCTGCACAGCTGGATGGAGATGGAGGAGTGGGCAGTCAGATGTGTATGGGGGGGGGGGGGGGGCTGATGTAACAGTTCAGGGTTCAGAGTGATGATGGTGCTGATGGAGGTTTGTTCTGTGTAGATGAGTGAAAGTTGTTTATATAATTGACAGTGAGCTTAGTCATTGTTTTGTTAGTTTGTTCACACATTAATTCTCTCGGCTGATATTGGCAGCCATTGGTAAGTCACTATGGAAACAACGTCAGCACTAAGTGAAGCTGAAGCTGCAGATTCTTTCTTTAAAAAAAAAAATATATATATATAAGAATCGTAAATAACATCGACGCTGCAGCCAAACTGCTTTTAGAGAAAGTGTGTTTGAGTGAATCTCCAGTAACTGCAGCCGGTAACACGAACGGGTCGACTGGAGCATCACGACTGTGACGACTCTAATTGCTCTTAATGCTGTTTGATGGATGATCATTGACTCTGGGTTCAGTCGTAATAATTTTTGAGGAGAGTTCGTGACTAAATGCTTTTAAACTCAACGCTGTGTGGGAACAGAAGCTGCTCCTCCCACATGAATTCACATTAACACGTTTTATCTCCTATTTAATATCTTATCTTCTATCCTTAAACCTCCTATATCCTATCTCATAGTCGTGTTATCAGGGGGGGGGGGTCCTTGTGACTTAATAGACCTACACCATATAATGATGGGGTGTGACATGCTGTTGCAGTGGTTAGGACACAGCAAAGGTTCCTGGTTCGAATCCCAATTGCTCAAACTGCGGACTGTGCCTAAGATAAATCTAGACTCTAACTTGTCCATAAATGTTTGTTTGACTCTTTTCCAGGTTGGACTTTTAAAAAAAAACATATTGTTTAGTATGACATTATCTTTTAAAATCAATTATTTGATGTATGGAACATGGAGGAGGTGGGATTTATGACCTATACTGCCACCAGCCACCAGGGGGTGATCCAGATGGTTTGGCTTCACTTTTGGGAGCTGTCAAGTCGTCCATCTTTACATACAGTCCATATTTTGTATCATCAGTGTAGAAATATCTAATAATAAGAATAACAATGCTCCAAGACACTTTACAGGATTACAAAAACACATTGAAATGTATGATACACGTCATGATACATATGATTTATCCATAAATAAGCAGCCTGACAGAATTATCGTTAATCGCCTCATTTACATTTTTGTGTCGCATTTTCATCACATTTCTCCGCAGCTGTGTAGTTTAGTAATGTTGTCATCACTAATAGAGCTGATACCCGAGCTGCGCCGGTACAACCTGGGCTGTAATGCGCTGTAGTATTATGTGTTATTATATAGTATATTATAAAGTGAAGGAGCGCTGAGGGGAAGTGGGTCAGGGAAGATGGAGTTCCACTGAGAAGCCGCCAAGATCCCTCCACCCCCGCGTGAACCAGCTCATCCTTCACAGCCACACGATAAACAAACCTTATTTTTAGGTCACGGAATAAAAAGAAAAGAACATCACTAAATTGAATATCCATGATTCCATTAGCTTTTCCATGCTGGAGCCAATCCCAGCCGACACTGTCACAGGGTCGCCCTAATGCGAAATCTGAAGCCAACGCATTCCACGTTAACACCTTCACAGTCGCGTGTTGTCGGGAAGCAGAGCGACAATCAGGCACGCACACACAGACACACACACAGAAATGTGCTCATTCCTGCCTGCTTTGTGGCTCAAGTTGGCTCGAGAGGCCGACGCTGGAGTGAATGTCACGGATGAGTCAACCCAGAGAAAAGAAGGCACAGCCACACTGGTGGGCTGAGCTGCTTTTATCCACCGCCGCCTCGTGCCCGGTCGGGATGGGATGTGCTTCGCTGCAGCTCGGGGGACACGTGGCTCTGAGAGGACAGACGTGGGGACGGGTTGGACGAGTGTTCAGCTCCCCCACCCCTCGACCCCGACCTTGATGAGGGAGCGCCAGGCCGGGATGCGTTATCTCAAAAAAACTCCTTCAACCCCTCTCCAGAGAAGAGCTCGCTTTCACATGCTGATGAGCCCAGAGGTCACCCACACACAATACCTGTACACACACAGACACACACAGTGAAGGGAGCCCACATGCATGCCAATGGACGCCTATACACACACACACTGTCATGGTGTGTTAGACAACACAAGAGCCGTCATGCACAACCAATGAGCTTATCTGGAGAACTAATTATCACGGCGTTGAAAAGGAGAAGGGACGGACGGGGGGGGGGGGGCTTAGAGGAGCAGAAGTGTGGATGGTGGAGGGGAGGAGCAGGAAGGAGAGATGGATCATGGAGGAGGAGAGGAGAAGGGAGAGATGAACGGCAGATGTGGATAATGGCGGAGAAGGAGGAGGAGATGTGATGAAAAGACGTTTTTGTCCCTCAGAGAAATGTTTTTCAGGACCATGGCAGAAAATATATAACCTAAAACAATAGAACGTTATTACAATACGATTCAGCAAACAAATAAAAGCGTGTGAATAATGGCTCTCATCACTGGAGCTAATAACGCTCGCTGACTGGAAAACAGTTCCCATTAACATGAGATATAACACGGACCCTTCAGCCGCTCAGTGAAGCTCAGCACTCCACACTGAGCTCGAGGCTCCAGGACGTAACTCTGATGAATCGTCCTGTTGCCTCCTGAGAAACATTCATGTTCATTATTTCTGTGGAAGAAACTCTGGAAGTTTGTCAACTTGTTTAAGCAACTTTATTAATAAATAATGCCAGGAACATAAAGTAGGGCAGATTACTTCATTTTATTGAGTCATAATTATAACTTATTATAATTATATCTTAATGAACTTGTTTCTTTTCAGAGGAAAAACTCTAAATATGCAGTTTGCAGGATTTAAATGCATTTAAGACTCTTTAACTTTATAATACCAATAAAAAAACATCTCAGGAGTCCATCAAACTCATAGACTGTAAATAAAGATGAGTGACAGGGTGGTTTTCACAAAAGTGAGGTTTCCCATCACCCCCTGGTGGCTGGCCGCGGTATAGGTCCTGAATCGCACCTCCTCCACGTTAGTGGATGGGACGGGGACCAAACTGAAAAGTCGAAGAACACCTGAAATGATGGTTTCTGTCATTTAAGGAAGTTATTTTTAAACTGATGTTTCAACTGTTCGTGTTCCTGATAAGTTTGGTTTTAATAAGTTATTTCATGATACTAGTTTCTGATAATGTCCCCTGACTTGAGGACAAATTGACAAACAGGAAGTGGTTCTATGAGTGTTGTAGACATGACGGACATATTGTACTTCTTGCGTGTCCATTTTGTGCCAAACTCAGCAGCGATTAAATACACAAGGACACACACGGTGAAATCAGGTGAAACGAAACAGGACGGGGCAGACAATCAAAGACGCACAACACACACACACACACACATAGCACACAAAAGGAAAACCTTAACAACAGCAAAGAAAACTTAAACGTCAGGAGCAGAGCGGTTGGAATTAGGTGAAGTTGTGATTCACAGTCAACACAACAACTGCAGGCGTCAGAGTCGAGGGAATGAATGTTCCGACACAAACAGAGAGAGAGGCTTCAAATGAACTGGAAACCATTCAAATATTCAACACAATCCAAAACTGCTGAAGGCAAATGTTAGAATTACAAGAAGGTTTTCAAAAATCCACTTGGTTAAATCAACATTTCAGCTTTTTGCTTCAAAATGAGACTTTTCAGTTTTGCCCTTATTTAAAAGTTTTAAATTATTCGAGTGTTCTGGCAGTTTTTTTTATCAGATTTTTCTTTTCCAAAGACATTTATACAAAATTGAAGTCACTCAAAAGTTTTTGCCAAATAAACAAAGTTAGACAATTCAATTCGTGTTTGACTGAAATCAGATGGAACCCAGCGGCAAGGTCGGAGTTAAACAAGAGTGGAGGGAAAGAGAAGAATTCGATTTAGAGTGTTCACCTGAAGTCTGCTTCCATTTCCTCCAGTTGTCAGTGACTGTATATCTGCTTTAGTGAAGCTATAAACTGAACTTTACCTGTGAAGTCCCATTAAAAATGTATCAGACACAAATAAAACACAACCCCAGGAAACAAACTAAGTAAACTAAACAACTAACATCACTGTTTATTTGTTGTTCTACTGAGCAGCTCTCAGTTGTACTAACCTAATTTGCTGTTGTTGTGTTTTCCTACCCGAATGTGTTTTTGTGTGTCCACTCATGTGTGCGTGTGTACATGCTCATGCCCACATGTGTGTGTGTGCAGGCGTGCGTGCTCATCCACCTGTATGTGTGTGTACTTTCCTCGGCTCAGCTCGGGAGCTCACAGGCGCCGAGAAGACGGCGGTGGTCGCTGAGGAGACGGACATCGATGCAGAAGAGGCGAACCAGGGGCAGGCGGGCGAGGAATCGAACATCAACAGAGGAGTCACCGATCTGGACGCCACGGCAAAGACACCGGATCTGAACCACATAGAGAACGAGGTAAATGACCCACCACTTCTGGACAGGGTGTTACTATCAGTACTGATGGAACGTGGCTGAAGGTTAAGTTCTTTATTTCATCCGAGCGTGATTTTTAGGAGGAGATAAAAAAAACTGGAACCAAAACAACGAGAGCAAAAATGTTCCTTTGGCTTTTTACAAGTCGTTTTAACTTTAACATTCACAAAAAATCCAATAATCAGAGAAAAGAAAATGAAATTTAAAAAGCATTGTATGTCTCCTTTAAGCTGGAGGTCTGAATTAAATCACTTCATATGGAAGAGAATACAATTTAAAGCAGCCACAGTGAAACTCTCAAGCTCTCAAAAAAGAATTCTGCACGGCTGGGTCTTCACACTGGAAGCTATAGAGTTGGTTTCTTCCAGAATCACTTGTGAAACTAGGAAACTAAAGTTTTTGGTGTCGACATGGTATTTGAATGGGTTAATGGTGCTCGTCATTACCGAGAACATCTGGATTCACATCCAGGTTTTGACCTTTGTTTGCAACTCAATCCCCATTTTCTCTTATTCCTCTCATTTCTTAACTGGCAGCACTTTTAATAAAGAGCAAACAAATCATAGAACAAACAGAAGTTTATTTATTAACGTTGGATTTGGGCGTTAAGGGAGAGAAGTCGAGTCAGCTCAGGTCAGGGCTTTGGAAACCTGGCAGTGAAACCAGTCTGTCCAGGAAACCAGTCTGTCCAGGCCACGTTTGACCCTCAGCGTCCAAACTTTACACAAACCTGCACATTTTCCAGATGAGGCTCTCGTATACACAAGATTCCCTTCAGGCCTCAAATGAAGAACTTCTTTCCAGTTTTATTTTGAATAATTCATTTCTGTATTAACCCTCAGCTCAGCGGAGCCAACACCGTGTGTGTGTGTGTTCATGAGATCTGTTTCCGTGCAGAGTCTGTCAGCAGCTGAGCTCCGTGATCCCCGCGCTCGTCCTCCACGTGTTTGTTTGTGTTACAGCTTTGACACGGCTCCGTCAGGCCGGCTGCTCTGAGGTCTGTGGAAACTCACCACCACCAGCCGCCGCCGTCTATGTATAACCAGAGAGCGCGTCTGCCTGACTCAGCTGGCCGAGCCGCTCAGTCGCTGGGATTTACAGCCGTGTGCAGGCGGGTGATTGTTTTTCTGATGGAGGCGGCAGTGGGAGGACGCCGCTGCATGATGAGGGCACAGAGAAGGGGGGGGGGGGGGTGTTACGACTTTACTCCTCAGCCTGAAACCACCGGCTCTGCAGACAGTCGGCTACATCCGTTATCTCATATTAAATTTATTCTGTTTAGATTGTATCATCACTTCCCTCTGTCTGCTGCTGCTGCTGCTCTGGATCCTTGTGCTGCAACATGTTTTCACCTCCTCTACGTTGATTGATTTAAAAACAACGGGGAGAAATAATTTGCTTTCGGTTTCGTGAGTCGACCTCGTTTCTCAAAATGTCACAGGAAAAAGATTGAATGCACGATGAGCTCAAATATGGATTTTATTAGTTTTCCACCTGTAGCTCCTCCTGCTAGTACACGTACGATTAACGTCTTTATTTAAATGCAGTGATAGATTACTAGGAGCAAATTTAACTTTCTCATGCTGCCTCAGGACTCTGTGGTCCGTTTGGCCTCTGGACGTCCGGTTGACCATCTCCACCTCCGTCAAGGTGCAGCCCAGAGCCACTTTCCTCTGGCAGACAAACCTAGAGAGTCTTTCTTTAACCTTAATAAAGTGTTTAAAGCTCACAGAGACCGTTTGAGCTACTAAGACAAAGTGCTAACAGTGTGTGAAAAGCCTTCTGGGAGAGTGGTTCCGCCTCCTGAATAGAAAATCCAAACAACACACACAGTTAGTCAGGTGGATCTGAGCTTCTCTGTTTATTTCCTCTTCTTCATATTCTCCTGTTCAGGGGGAACAGGTGTTATTTATGCGTTTACAACATTTTTGACAACCCAGTTTGTGTGAAGGTTAATTAACCATTAAACGTAACAACAACAATAATGAATTAAATCAACCATATCTTACAACAGAGCGGCTGCTTCTTACTTGGAGAATACAAATCCATCCCTCAACATCCATCACTTCTGAGAGAGAGAGAAGCTGTTTCCAGCTTGTGGAGCCAAGTTGCAGCATTTGCCAAACTTTCCTTTTTAGCTAAACAATTATCTCAGAGGGCAAATCTACCAGGCACCACTTAGAACGTGTTCCAGCTGGATTAACCAAGAACCGAACCGAGCCATGATGCAGTTTGATCCAGACCCAGACCAACTCTTTTGGGTCGGGCTTCATTTTGGATCCTTTGGTCCGAGCCATGTCCTGAAGATCTCTTTCTTTCCACGTCTTGGACAGTTCCCAGGTCACATTATTTATTTATGAAAACTTGTAACGTGGATGAAACCTAATTCAAAAGGAAAGTTCCTGTTTCTCACCTTTCAGCTAAAAGGTTTTGACTAAATCTCCCTCTTGCAGGAAAAAGCCCTGATCTGAAGTAAACTCCGGGTGATTAAGTTGTTCCTCAGGCAGCTTCAATTAACTGTTAATAATTAAACGGACAAGCTGTTAGGCAACAATCCAGGGTCGGAGTTATTTAAGCTTTTCATCAAGAGCCCGACGACGTCACTTCAGCAGCTCCAGGTTCACAGAGACCAACCCGTGAAGAAGTTCAGGAGTTAGAGACTCTGAGGACGTCTTCTGGGTCTGAGTTACAAAACCCAGCGACTCAGACGTCCAGTCCCCGGCTCCATGAACGTTAGAGTTATGAGTCTTTTCATTACAGTCCCTGATTGAAAGCAACGCGGCGTGAAATCACTGAAACAACGAGCTCCCGGCGACGACCGCTATCCTCAGGTCATTGGAAAAAGTGTGCGTAGATGTTTTTGAGCATACGTGTACCCCCTCTGTCTTTAGTTCTTGTCCCCTTGACGGATTAAATGGGAATGTGCATGGACACGTGCACGTGCGTTGTGTCTACTGGTCTTTACGATGTCAGCCTCCATGTGTGAGGATTTGTCATCACAGAGCCGTGCTTGTGTTTTCCCGAGCGGCGGGATGTGATCCACTCCAGGGTTCCTCTGGAAGCTCATGAAAGAGAAAACCGCCTGTGAGTGTTCAAGTTCATTCTCCAGCCGTCAGCTCCCTTTTAGACTGACATGTCCCTCAGTGTCCAAACCCTCCCAGAGGACACGGGGACGCGGGGACGCACATATCAACCCCACCTCTTGTCTTTTCACATCCACGGCCTCAGGACAAGCTCGCCTCCGGGATCAGGGAGAGAAAGTGGGAAGACAAAAGTCGCAGTTTGGAGATAACAGCATTCTGGCAGGAGACTGATGGTAATCGATGGTTCCAATAAACGGCGAGCGCGGCGCATAACTGTCTGAAACCAAATGTCAGGATGATTTCAAAGCCTGAAAACAAAGCGTCTCTGTGTTGCATCAATCTCCTGTTTATGAGTTCCTGTTCGGAGAAATATCCGTTCAATAGTCGGAGCTGTTGTTTTCTCTCAGTGTGTGTGTGTCTGTGTGTGCGTTTGCCTGTGTGTGTGGCCCACTTTCAGACGCTGTCAGGCAGATGTAAACACTCTGATCTCTGAGTGTAGCGCTACAGGCAGCACTCCCCCCCACTCTCTCTCTCGTACTGTCAGACCTGAAATTACAAACACACTCTCACATGGGTGGATTAATGAAGGGGACTAATGGGCACAGCCCCCCCCCCCCCCTCTCCCCCCGAGTCCAGGTCTCTTTGTGGTGACTGTTTGTGTTTGTTGATGGAAAGTCACATAGTCTGGTTAAAAGTAGGGATGTCCTGATTGTTGATGATGTTTCCGCCCATTTCTAATTGTTGTTTTGTTTATTTGTCAAAAAAAAAACTCATCCACAGACTTTCACATAACTTAGCAGGACGGGTCATGTGCCAAGGAAGAAACCTGGTGGATTTAAATGTGGATTCATTAGAGAGCTGTTGGGCCTTGGTGGAGGTCGGCTCTCTCTCTTACGTCCCATCAGACTCTTAATAATCAAGTATCTATATAATTTAAACCTATATAATTTGATAAGAGAAGCAGAGACAATTTGTAGTTTGTATATTTCTCATATACCGATGGCATTTAAAACACATGCAGGCAAATTACAGACAGTCGTAAGCTACCAGTCCAATAAATGAGCCTGAAAATTGTTCATCAAATTCCATTAATTGTTCCCTTGGAAATTGGAGAAAAATTTCAACTAGTCTGCAGCGTGCAATAAAATAAAATCCTGGATCTCTACAATATCACATCCTTCCACTAACTTAGATTGAATCTGTGACCTTTAAAGCCATGTACGTGAAGTCGTCTTCAGGTTCCACCGACTCCAATGATCTCACTCACTCACTTCTGCTCATGGACTTTGTTTCTCTCCTGCGTCTGCCTCTCTCTCTTTGTGCCTCTATCACTTTCCACTCCATTAACTTCCAATTTGTGCTGACGTTCATAATCCCCTCTTCAAACCGGCGCCGTGTTTGTAGCGGGGATCGAGCATTTAGCACCGAAGTCGCCCAAAGAAGATTCAGACGGTCGTGTCGCTTCTCTTTTCTTCAGAGTTATGAAAGGATTAAATTCAGAGAGTGTGTTCAGCTGTTTTCTGTGACTCGTGTTCGGCCTTGAAGATGCAAAGAAATGTCAAACTCTCTGGAAAACGGGATAAAAAGTGAAGAATCTTACAGAAGAATGAGATTTTTAACCCAAGGAGATTTACTGTAAACATTTATTTTATCAATTTATGTTTTTGGCTGTCATACAGATGCTAAATTAAGTGGAGATTGTTAATTTCAATATAGCATATACAATAGCTATAAATTTAGGTATGAGGCAAATTAGCAACATTAGGCATAATGGGGCTTAACCTTAATTTAACACATTTCCAGTCTCTGCTATGTTGATTGATAGTGCTTTTGATTGAAATTGAATAAGAACATATGTTTCTGTAAAATCATTGCTTTTCCATCATCACAGTATTTCAAATACAGCTTAATACCTCAATATATCTTTGCTGCACAGTCCCAAGGGGCTAGTATGTATTTTCCACTCCGACCACTAGATGGCGGCAGAGTGCTTCCAATACCTTCCTTGGTATGTTCAGTATTTGCTGCATCAGGCACAATCGTCACCTGACCGGAATGGGGTTTGAGGCAAATTCGCGACATCCGTCTTCAAGGGGTTAAGGTGTTTCCTCTAAGCTTTAAAAAAAAAACACAGCTGGAGTTGTGGGAACGATTTTTCCTTTTCCTTATTCCACCGAATAACTTTGGATCAGAAGACCACAAATCACACCGGGACATTTGCAGAAGCGACAGCGAGGCAATAACCTGATGTCTGGATTACCGCGACTAATATCCCAGAGAGACCAGAATGCATTGCAGCCACGAGACGTTCAGAGTTTTAAAGGGCACAGCTCTTCAGATTTTGCTGAAGTAGAAGATCTCAGTGCAGCGGCGGCAAAGTGCTTCACAAAGCTCAGGGTCATGCCCGGCATAGAAAATACCTTTGGATGAGAATTAAACTTATTCTGGTGGCACCTGCTGAATGACTCAGCTGGATGAAAGACTGAGGTCGTTACTTGGCTGCAATACAAGTTAAATACATATATTGTTAGTTTCTATTAATAAGTCAAACGTGGTGGAAGGGAAATTCTGTCTGTTTTGCGGCTCAAGGACACCACGTTTAGCAGAATCGCTCTCGGTGTAAAACCTCTACTTTGTAATATCTGTAATTTAATTTAATGCTTTGACGTGATGTCACAGACGAAACCACAGAGATCTCCCAGGATCTTTCTCAAGAGCCCTGGATGAGGCTGTAAATCTGGAGCTGAGGCTGTTAGTGGTGAACGAAGCCAGAGCCTGCCTAACCTTTTAGTGATTTATGGCGTGTGTGTGTGTGTGTGTGTGTCTCTCTCTGTGTGTGTGTGTGTGTCTGTGTGTGTCTGTGCCAGTGTGGGAGGGGACAGTGTTTGACAGACAGAGAGAAACTAGTGTAATCACGTCTGGAGGAAGAGGAACACAAACTTCCTGAATCCCCTCTTGTCTGTCTTCTCTTTCCTTTCCGTCTTGTTCTCAGTTTGAGCTGTTATCATGAGTAATTTCTGCAGCACGCTGTTTCTTCTCCTGCCTCATTCACTCCCCCCCCCTTCTCAGTTTGTGTATTCCCCTCCACTGTCTGGTGAAATTGGCGTTGACTCTGGTAAACACGTTTAGGATTCCGTCGACAGAGGTGGATTGTTGTTTCCCATCCTGCGCAGTAAACACGGCACAGGGAACTTCAAACAGTGTCTGAATATGCAGCCGCTCATTTGACGTCAACTCGAGTTCCACTCATGAAACTTTTTAGTTTGAAAACTCTTCACACTCCACTCCAGACCTTTCAAGCCCTTAAAGTCTTTGAGTTTTAGTTTGAGGGTTGTGTCCTAGTCCGAACGAGCAGATACTGAGAACTTTTGGAGCTGATGACACAGGATCATCGACTCTTTATAAAGATGGAAGACTTTCAGGTCTCCAGTTCAGAGGTTGGAGGCGTGGCAATCAAAACTCTTCAGGAACATGAACACTTCAACAAACACCAGTGTGATAAGGAACTCCCCTAAAATGTCAGAAACCATCTTTGAGGATAGTTTAACCTGTACTTTTTTAGTTTGGTCCATGTCCCATTCACTAACCTGGAGGAGACACTGCAGCTGTCATCTTGTCCATCATTATGTGAAGTCTATAATGCAGACATTAACGTTTAATTCATAGTTACTATCATGTAGGACATATCCTTCTTTGATTCCTCTTGTTACGTAGAACTAAAATTAGTTTTAAGTTAAAAAGGTCATTTTAAAATATAAAGATTTTAGCCTTGAAATAGTCCTTGAGGGATTTGCTTGAGATGGGATGACTGCTTTGTGTGAGTTCGTAGAAATAGTTGTGTGAAAGTTTTTGTCTCAAAATGAAAGTGTGGATCAGTTCCATCCATTAATCCGGCAATTAATCTGTCCCCCATTTGAGTTCATTAATTTATTCATGAATCCCTCATTAAAGCTTTGATTAATCTGCTCACTTCCCTTTGTGATGAATGGATTTTTTTTAAACTTTGTACCCACACACAATAAGATTACAAATGTCTCTTTTTGTCTGTCCAGCATACAGACTCTCTCAAAACCCAAAACCCAAATGTTCTTGCCCAATTAAACATCTTTTATGATATTTTTCTCACTTTATGTAACCCCCCCCCCCCCCCCCCCCCCCCGCCGGCTCAATCAGCCATTTCCAAAGACTCACTCCAGACGTCAGCTCAAAACGATTGGATTGGAAATCTTCTCTGGAGCTGTTTGTGCTGTTTGCAAATTATAGTAATTGGCTCGAGGGGGAAACTGTAACAACAGTTCAGGAGAAGGTGACAGAAGATTCTCTGCTTTGCCCGGGAGGAGAACAACCTCCACAGCCGACTTGTCTCACTGCATCTTTATATGTTTTTGGCCACTTTACTGAAATGTGCTGTGAAAGCTGCATGATGGGATATTTGATCACCTGGGGGGGGGCACATACACAGAGATAAAGTCTTGATAGACTTTGTTCAAAGCCCATTAGGTTGTTATGGCCAACATGTGAGCAAACAGGTTTTTATTCACCAGGGGAACAAAACACTGATATGATATAAAGTATATTTTAACGTAAGATGCACAACTGTGTCAGAATTCAACCTCAACCTCCTTAAACAGATTCTTCATGTGAATATATAGAATCTGGAGGCGAGGGACCAGATGTTTTTCTAGTTCTTTTACCTGCCTGTTCCCAGATGTTTTAAACAAACACCCACTCGTCCAAACTGCTCAGCGACACAAAGGAATAAAGTGAAAACACAACGTCAGGTAGCTCGGTTAGTTTGAGACAGAACTTCTCCCTCGTGTCAAACAGATGTGTCTCTTGTGTCCTCACAGGTTTAGAGAAGAAATCATGGACATTTCTTGCAGTGTCCTTCAGTGTTTCTCATTTAAAAATACCAGTAATCAGTGCTGCTGCCACAGTTTCTCGGCGACAAACTGGGTCTGTTTCAGTTTGTCTGGTTCCTCACAAATGAAAGAGGATTCAGCTCCTCAGTGATAACCATGAACATCCCCTCTGTCAGAATTTGGAGTTTTAAAAAGCTGAAACTTCATCCAAATACATTCGCCCTTGCCCCTCATCCCCCCCCCCCCCCCCCCCCCCCCTCGAACCAGTAACACAGGCTTGGAGGTCCCCCCACCCACCCCACCACCACAGACGTCTGCCTCACTGTTCATTATGTGATTTCCTCCCATTAACCTGAGAGAGTCCAGTGCAGACGGGTCATCCATCACATGTCCCTCTCGTGCGGTGTGTGTCTCATTGTCTCTGCGTCTCCAGAAGGCGTTTAGAGGGAGACAGATGGTGAAGAGCTTTGGCGTCGACTCCTTTAAGGCCTCATGTTCAATTTAATCAGGTGTCGACTTGTTTGTCCCCCCCCCCCCCGCCTGCGTCACAGCTCTGTCACTTTGAAGAACCTTGCGTCTCCCGGTAGTGATGTGACACTACAGTTTGGATTCAGTTAGGAAAAAGTGTCCGTGCAGATTTGGCCGCCGTGAAAATGATTGATATCCAACTGATGGTTTCCTGTGGATCTCCTGGGACTGGTCCAAACTGGAGGGGAGCAGACCAGTAGAGGAGACGGCAACAGAAAGAAGCAAAGTTGGGATTGTGTGACCAATTTGTCTTTTATTGGCAAAGTATGTGTACTCGCCAACATCAGTGCTGCATTATTGAAAAGCTACTGAACAATGTTAAATCATTTTAAACATTAAAGTAACAAAACAATGTGTTTTTTCCAACAAACAAACTTTAATTTTCATTGTTTTAGTTTCTGTCTGATACTCAACTCGCTGATTTACTGAGAACCAATTTCCTCGTTTAGCATTTTGAGGGATTGAGGAATAAAAACCAATTTACTCTTCAGGCAAATCTTTTAGTTTTGTTTATTTCCCTTCATGTGATTTCTTCGGGGCACTTCACGAGCTTTGTTGTTTTTGTGTTGTGACAGCAGAAGAATCGGGGTTCAAAGAAGTTTAAATACATCAACAATGCATTCGATTAAAGACACACATTTCTATTTAATACTCCGAATCTCTGTGTGTACTTAATATCGTGGAATAAATCCAGGAAGACGAATCAATTATTATTCCCTGTGCAAATGAGGAGAAACTGAACAATGACAGGAAGTAGAAGTTGCACCTGCATCTTGATAGTTTGGATCGACTAGTCCTCAAATATCAACCGGTGTTGAAGCTAATATATAAATAATATGATGATTTTAACATCGGTTGCCGGAGCCTTGGGTCAATTAGGATGTTTGATGGCGTCAGATGAAGGAGAACTCAGTCTCATTATTGTTTCAGTTGCTGCTGATCTGCATCCTCAGCCCCGCTCGTTCCACTCTGCTGCAACTAATCAGCAACTCCGCACTTCAGATTCAGATTCGTGTTTTGATGACGGCTTGTTCTCCGGGGGCATTTTTCTGTTGATGCGATCGCTTGTCCTGATTATTTTTCTGCTACTCATCAGTGATTCCATCTCTCTTGTTTTTTCTCTCTGCCTCATGGTGGTAACTGTTTGGGAACAGAGGCTGTGAATGAGAATGGACGACACGTCTCCCACTGAGCAGAGCCGTGGTCGTCCTGTGCTTCTGACGTGAGACGGAGACACTAGTGGACGTTTGACCTTGTTTTTATAGCGTCAAATAAATAATCAGTGTCAGAAGAACAACCTTAAATGAAAGAAACCATCTCTCTGACATGTTTTAATTTTTCTTGTTTGGTCCATGTCCTATTTGCTAACATGGAGGAGGCTGGGCCTATTACCTGCTCTACTGCCTGCAGAGGGCGATCTAGATGTTTTCTATATATACGGTTCTTTCACTGTCGTATCTAATGAATAGATAAATGTTTTAAACGTGTTTCATGTCCACGTGTTTCATGTTTCCATTTTAATATTTGTCCAGAACATGTCTTTCTCTTTGTAGGCCACTAAACCTCCATCTCTCTCTCTCTGTCTCTCTCTGTCTCTCTCTCTGTCCCTCTCTGTCTGTCCCCAGCCTCTAGCTTCAGAGGAGGTCTCTCTGCTGGTGTCCAGCCCCAGGATGCTGCTCCCTGCAGCGGCCACCCTGCCGCCGGCCGCCCCCCTGTCGACCCACCACCAGATTCAGCTGCTCGGGCAGCAGCTGCAGCAGCAGCAGCAGCAGACACATGTGGCTGTAGCACAGGTGCGTCTCCATACACACACAGACACACACACAACCTGTACTTACTGTAGGTGAGGCAGATGCATGAAGAATCTGAATCAGTTCTCTTTTAGGAAGATCTTATGAAGCTTTTAATTTAGGAGGTTTTGTCCAATGAATTAGGAAAAATATACCAATTGAGCCAAAGTTACAGTCACACAAAAAGCTGTCTAAGCCCCTGTTCACACTATTATGCAATATTTTGCTCAACAAACTTGTTTGAGTGTTTGACTTAAACAAAGATCTTTACAAACACCTTCCAATGTGATGGTTTTCAGAAACTCTGGTGTCTGAGTGAACGTGTGAAGTGTTTCGGAAACAATAACGTTTACTTTCCCATTGTTGCTTTGTGTAATCTGCATGTGTCAGACAAAACAAAGGTTGTCGACATTTTTACTTTTTAAAACAAAGGGGAAAATATCTTGTCGACTTATTACACACACACACACACACACACACACACACAGCGTCAGCATGTTCCCCACACACACACGTCTGACCCAGAAGTGTCTCAGACAGTCAAACAGTGAAGTCTGGTGGTTCGATGCCGGGCTCGTGGTTCAGCCGAGCTGTTTCCCCGTCTCGAACCCGGGCGATGTTGAGCAGACGGCTGCTCCAGCTGACGGCTCCACGCTCACAGGGATCGTGCCCAGACATGAACGCCATTAATCAAACCCAGATGGAGCCAGAGGTCACCGTCCGCCGGCCAGGATGCTGCTGTCAGTTTTTAAAAACATTAGTCAGAAGTTCTTTGGCAAATGAACGAAGGATTTTTACCGTTCGTGGGATGAATCATAAAAAGTTTTTGGAGGTGTTTGTGTCCGACCTTTGTCTTTTAGTTTTCTGAGCTGCTTTAACAGATGTTGTGTTTCTGCTTCCTGAATTTAAACAGTGAAAGAATAACACATCAACCAAGACAGAGACACACAGTTACTTGAAGACGTATTTGTTTTGGTATCTATATCACCATATATTTAAGAGCAGCATTACTTTCGTCTACTTCTTTAAAAACACTGACGTCCTGACTGTTTTCGCTGCTGCTGGTCGTCGTCCCACCAGTCAACTGGGAAACTGTGCTGGGAGCTGAACCTGAGCAGAGGTCCCAGTTAATGGATGGAAACGAGCAAACTGGCCAGCGCTAATCCCAGCTCACTTAGGGACGAGTGGGAGAGATGGTGTTTAATGAAGTCAGGAGTCCATCCACTCAGTTTCAAGAGGAAACTCACTCTGATGAAAACGGCTTCATGAGATTTGACGGAATTTTAGTTTTAAAAAGCATCGTTTCCTTTGTTTATTTATTCCATCATCTCCTCGTTTCCATTCCTCTCACATTTGTCTGTCTTTATTTACCTCTTGTTTCTGTCCTCTGTCTTCCACATTATTCTCCCGTCCCTCCGACAGTACCTTATCAGTCCCCCCCACACACACCCCCCGTCCCTCCACCTCATTCTGTTTCTACACATCATTTCTCCCTCGCTCGTTCCTACGCGTCTACTCGGACATTCCTGATTTTCTCTCACTTAATCGAGTCGCTCGCTCGCCGTCTTGCCCACATTATGAGGGTAATCGTGTCCTTTTCACTGCTCCAGCTAAAAGGATTGTCTGTCCTTCAGTCTCCCCCCCCCCCTCCCGAAACGGAGATGGCAACCGAGACCAACCGGTGTCGGAGGCTGTTCCAACACTCGCACATCAAAGGGACCTGGCGTGGGCATGAAATGCACTAATGATAATCCTGTGTGAAGAGTACATCCTCAGAAACCAGCTCTGTGGAGTCACAACACACACACACACACACACACACACACACACACACACACACACACACACACACACACTCTGCACGGAGAGGAGAAAGATAAACCTTCACTCTGACTCCAGGTTGAATTCATTAGAATGTTCTGGTCAAAGTGAGATTCTTGAAGAACCTCCTTCAAGTTTGTCAACAAAATAAACTCGCACCACAAATAAATACATAAAGAATGAACGACAAGACAGCTCCCGAAGAATGAAGCTAAAGTGTCTTGATTGCCCCCTGGTGGACAGCGGCAGTATAGCTCATAAACCCTGTCTCCTTGATATTAGCGGATGGGACAAGTACAAAGATGGTTTCTGTCATTTTTGTTTATATCGCATTGGTGAATGTTCGAGTGTTTATGATAAGTTTGGTGTCAATTAGATATTTGAGGATGAAATGTCCTGATTGACGCATGTGTCTCCGGGGGGGGGGGGGGCATGCTGCTGTGGATCTGACCCCTGATCACTACTGCAAGATGGCAGCGTTGGTATTCAGGATATTTTAGCTTAATTTCTGGATAGTGGGAGGAAGTTGATGCATCGTCCTTCCTCGTGACATCATCATGTTTCTTTTCAAAACACTTCTCTGGTCATTATTGACGAGACGAGACGGGGGCTTTGTTTGCTGAAACTCCCAAGTGGTGACTCTGCTTTGTCTAAATAATAATATTTTGTCATCAGTGTGAACGTCCTCATTGACCTTGTTGAATTTCAAGTTGTTGAACTGCCTGCGTCTCGAACTTTCTACAAACAAACTTAGATTTAAAAAAAAATTTGATTCATGACAGAAAAAAACTTTCCAGATGTTTATCAGGGTCCGTCAGAATAAAACTAATAAGAAATGGAAGAAACACACATCAGTTAATTCCAAATAGACGTTCAGATCACAGATGGTTTTCCCACTGTACAGACGCAGAGATGGAAGGAGAGCAGGTGGAGACGGACTCGTAAAGATGAATATTGTTTGGTTCTGGGGGACAGTTTTGAACAAAGGACGTAATAAAAGAGGCAGAGAGATGCTGCCGCTGCCTAATTAGAGCTTAAAGGACCCGTTTCAGTCACTTCAAGCTCCTTCAATTTCACAAGGCCGATAAGAGGCAGGAGAACGCTGGGCGGCCGCAGGTTTACCATCGAGGGACCAACATGAGTGGAGCACCTTTTAATTGGGTCTTTGTCTGACTTCCACTTTCAATTAGAGGCTTTTTTAGCTGTATGAGAGAGAGAGAGAGAGAGATTGTTTTTTTTTGTTTGTTGTTGTTGCTGCAGCTTTTGTAGTTTCACCGTGATTAATCCAATTCTCCATCCATCCTGTAATCTTCACCGCCTGATTACATTGTGAATCGAGGTCTACAGTGAAGAAGAGGGATGAAATTAGGTTTGTCTTGTTACCCGTCTATTGCATCACACAACACACACACCTAGAAAATAAATACACGTGGAGGAGAAACAAGAGCTCTAATAACAAACAGCATTAGCTTCACATTTCCACACACAAATGACCAATTGCCATAGAAATGGTGAAAAATAAGGGAGGCAGTAATAAGTTGGGGCAGTGTGACCTTAATCCCTTATTAAAACCAGGATATTGAAATACAGGATTACCAGGGCAGCAATATCTGGAACCCAGACAAGCTTCTGTTTCCTGGTCACGCTGTTTATCTCTCAGACTCACTCACACTGTTGTGTTATAAATCACGACACATGTTTTCCTCATGAGTAAACGCTCATAACACAGTAAATACTATCATGCATTGTGTAGACCCTGAGACTGAAGGTAGATGGACGACTTCCCAGAAGCCAAAGCGTCTCAACCTGTCAGAAAAACCCCAGAAACAAAGATTGAATCTAAATGTTGAGGCACAGTCACGTCAGGTGGAAAGTTTTCCCACAGATACAGAAAAAAAGAAAAATCAATCCCAACAAACAGCAGCAACACACGTCTGATTTATTTAAGTTTCCAGACGATACAAACTCAAAGATCCTCGGACAAACAGTCCAGATCCAGGTGAAATGATTTACTCTGTCGTCTCTCGTCTTATCGGTTTCTCTCTCCTTTGTTTTTATTTTATCTGCGGGACCAGACTCTGTTTCCTCAGATATCAGTTCCGCTCGTTTGTTGAATAAAACTAAATTTAACCTTGTGTGGCTGCGTCAAAGCGAGACTGTGGTTATTTTCATCAGATATCCAGACGTCTGACTTCTAAAAAGAAAGTTGTTTTCATTCCAGCTTGTTTTTTGTGTTTGTTTTGCGTCTTTGTCTGCACAAAACGACCCTGTGTGTGTCCTTCTACCAGCCTCGTGCAGCTGAGCTCAGAGAGACAGCGTCGGGACAAATGTGACACTCGCCGCCAAGGCCCGGGCATAAAGCACGGGGGAGTGTCCGCGGCCTATTAGAGATGTCAGCAGGGCAGCGTGTGTTGGAGTTGAAGCTCCACTCGTCCATAGATCAAGACGTGGTTCCTGTCGGCAGTAAATTACAGCAGCAGAGTCTTCATCAGGGTGTCGCTCTTTACGGATGAGGTCTGGATTCACCTCTGTTTGTCGCTAAGTGCACAGATAATGGAAGGAGATGACAGACCACATCAACATTTGTGTCTCTTCAAGGGGAGTGGAATGTGAAGGAGGAGGAGGAGGAGGAGGAGAAGGAGGAGGAGGAGGAGTGGAGGCCTTCGGAGGGAGGCAGTGAATTCTGACTCCCATCTTGGTTCTCTTCGCTTCACTGGCTCCTTATTACAGTTGTGATAGTGAGCTGCTGCAGGACGGCTCTGGAGACCCAGATGTCTCAAGCAGAAGTAGTTTAGAGTTGTGAAGGATGGATTTTAAACAAAATGGACCCCTCGTGTTGTAGATTCACAGTTTGTCTGTTTTGCTAAAGTTGTTTTCAGACATGAACTCTGGAAAACGTCTGTAGAAATTGTGTCTGGACATTTTCCAGAGTTACTTTCACATATGGATAACGCAGCAGGAGATTGTCTGGATCAGACTCGTTCACAACAACAGGAAAATGTCTGGAACATTCGGTCGAAGGGTGTTTTTGTTTATAGTTTATCGACAGTGGCGTCGGCTCTTATCACCGAAAGCTCTGGAATGTCCTCGTCTTTCCAAGTTGACGTCTTCGTCTTCTACGTGTACGGCTCCTCTTCTTCATCCTGAAGTATTTGTGTCCTTCCAGTTTCACGTCTGTCACGTGTAAGAAACATACTTTTGGGTTCTCACCCACATCTCCTCTGGAAAAGCTCTATAATCAGCTGAAGAGACACTAACTCACTGTGGGACTGGCTGTTTGTTATGGCAGTTAAATCATATCTGTGTCAACTGAAGTGTGACCTACAAGAGATCAAGACGAGAAGTCAGCCTGAAGTCATAATTCCACTTTTTGTCTTTTTTTTATTACCTCCGCCGATGAGGCAATAAACAGTTTGTCAGATCTGGATAAACGTGCAGATCCAGGAGTTTGTTTCCTGAGACGAGGCGTTGGCCTTGACGGAGGAAACGACCTCTCTGAACGTCCTTCCACTTTATTTATCGATTTATTTCAGACCTCACACATTAACACATTTTGCTGATAAAGCCGTGCACCTGGACAGATGTTACACTTTCACCATTTTAATAAGTTTCAGACTAAATGTGAAAGTAAAGGACTTTCTGCACCTTCCTGCTGAGGTGTCCTGTGCATTGTTCCGGTTCCAATCAGGGTTTATGTTTCACCTCTGACGTCAGGGGCCTCGGCGGCTCCACAGTAACGAGTTGTGTGACACCACATCAGGCTCAATGAGAAGCCAGGGACTCGTTGTGAGTTTGAATGACTTGTGCCTCCACGTCAGGGCCCAGTAATTCAGACCCTGCTGCTTCCGCCTGCAGGTTTTATGGGCAAATGTTCAAACCCACTTTCTTATTGATTAGACTATTTATATGAACAGAGCAGAATGTGAAGAGGTTTGCCGACAGCAGCGAGCGGCACTTCACTATTCTCACATCACAGTGTTTGGAGAGTCACTGGATAAAAGCAGGTTTCACACAACTTCTGTTCTCCGAGGTTTAATCTCCGTCAGACTGGTTGATGGTCGTGAGAGTTTGGCTCGGGGGGGGGGTGGGGGGGGTGGTCGGGTTCTCAACAGCCTGATTCACACGAAAGGATGTTCAGCACAATGTTCTACTCACCAACAAATTCTGGACCTTGCTGCCAAATATCGCAGATCGGAGACAAATCCGAGATGTAATTTGAGAGGCTGGAAGAATCACTGTCAACTGTTGTGTGTGCTTGAATGAATCCTCCACTAGTTAATCATATTTTACCTATTCACGAGAATGGAAATCATCATGTGGTGCTCAGTGTTGTCAGCGTATGGACACTGAGAGGAGTTAATATATGTTTAAACTGCAGCAGGTCAGAGGAAGGTGTTAGGATGTTAGTTACACACAGAAATGGCCGTGTCGTCCTTTTCTAACACAAAACCTTCTTGTTGTGAGGCGACAGTGAAAACCTCAATAATTCCTCCAGTTGAAATCAATGAAAGCCATTAGGAGCCGCCGGATGGGAGGAGGCCACATAGGGTGGGAGGTGGTGCCACTAATATTTAATCTGGAGAAGTGCTTTGAAGTAAAACTGGGGAATCATTGCTGCCACTAATGCTGTGCATGTGTGTGTGTGTGTGTGTGTCTGTGCATGTGTGTTTGAATATGTATGTGCAGCGTCTCTTTCTCCCTTTCCTCCTCTTTTATATCAAAGATTTAAAGTGTCATACAAGTTTTATTCTCTCTGTTTTAAATGAGGACGGAGTTTGTGCTTTAATCTTACAGACCACAGCCGGCTGTGGCATTAAAGCAACATGAGGATCAGAGAGTCCGGCAATAAAAGTGTAACCGGAGGTTATATAAGTAAAGTAATTACAAAGACCAGATATCTATCGCTGAAGTTTTCTCTGTGACTCCAGTCTCTCTGTGTTTAATTTGAAACAATGGAGACGGATTAAATATCTGAAAAATAAGATGAAATGAGTCAAAATTGATTATTATCTGGATTTTTATACCTCCAGAGACATTATGACAGGGAGCAGAACTTCCTTTGAGTTATCACAAGAACCGTTTGAGGGACTTTGAGTATTTATTGCCAAGTAGGTTTACACCTACGAGGAATTTGCTCTGGTTATCGGTGCATACAATGAACATAGAAACATAAAAACATAAAAACACAATAAATACAACACACATAAGAAAAGCAATAAAAAGAAACAATATATATTTACTCACTATTTACTTCGTATTTACTCCCATTTTCTAATATTTATACAAAGTAAAATTTATTTAGACATAAAAATATATAAATAAAATATATATAATAGATAAAAGATATAAAAAGTGAAGTAAAAAGTGACAGATTGCAATGTAATGCAGTATAATATAATATGATATAATGTGTTAATTTAACACATCCTTGAGGTGTGGGGGCGGAATAAAAGTCAGAGTCAGGTGGGGGGGTCCCGGGCCTTGTTGATAAGGCCAACTGCAGCCGGGAAGAAGCTGGTCTTGTGGCGGGAGGTTCTGGTCCTGATGGACCGCAGCCTCCTGCCCGAGAGAAGAACCTCAAAGAGTTTGTGACCCGGGTGGGAGGGGTCAGCCACAATCTTACCTGTTTGCCTCAGGGTCCTAGAGGCAAACAGGTCCTGTAGAGATGGCAGATTGCAGCCGATCACCTTCTCAGCAGAACGGATGACACGCTGCAGCCTCCTTTTGTCGTTCGAGCTGGTGTTGAACTTGATTCCTCAAAGCTGCCTGTCTGAAAATGTTTTCCAATTTGGAAATAACATTCACTTGAATCCATTTTACACCAAAATGAGCATGAAATATGAGCAATAGACTATTTTCCCTTTGCAAGAAGAGGAGTTTGCCAAACACATAGAACTCCTCCCTGTCTGGGCAAATTAGCGTGTTCACCCAGTCGTCACGTTTCCATCTGGGCCAATCAGAGCCGATAGAAATCTGAATCAGAAAGAAGCCAGATGTTGGTATGTTTTTTTACCAAAATGATTTTATATGATTATTGAAAGAAATGCAAGTCGACTGAAACTGCACTAGTTGGCGGAGGTGGTGATTCTATTTTGATTAAATTTTTATCTCACGATTTCCCGGAGAACAAAGTAACACGACTGTTCCTTTGAGTTTGCATCAACATGTGTTCAGTCAGTTGTTCAGTGTCGGACTTTAATCCCCTCGTCCAGATGTTAATCATCAAACGTGTGTTGGATCCGTGTGGAACAAGCAGCGGCTCTGTTTGTTTTCTCTACACGTCTCCACCCGAGTGTCACTGATGGATTTATCTGCTTCCTGTGTTGTGTGTTTTTTTTCTTGCTTTGATTAATAATGACACAGTGAAAATCCAGTGTGACGGATCCATCACTGCCTCCTGCTGAGCTGAGTCAGCTTCATCCTGACGCCTCTCGTCTCCTCACCAGCTCCGACACCAGGAGATGGTTTAGATAATAACAGCTCATTAGATATGTGGCGTTTCATGGTGCACAGCAGCACTTTAGCACATTAGTGCAGCACGAGGCCAAAGTCTGTTTCAAGACACGTTAACACAACCAGCTGTTTGTACCGAATCTAGAAGAGACACTGAGTTCAACAGAAAACTTCATGTTGTGTTGAAGCTCTGTCAGGGGAGAGTAAAGAATAAAATGTTGGTGCTGATGCAGATGCTTTGTTCCTCCTCCTCCTCCTCCTTCTCCTCCTCCTCCTCCTCCTCTTCCTCCTCCTGCTCCTCCTGCACAGGTCCACCTCCTGAAGGACCAGCTGAGTGCCGAGGCCACAGCCCGACTGGAGGCTCAGGCCCGAGTCCATCAGCTGCTGCTGCAGAACAAAGACCTGCTGCAGCACATCTCCCTGCTGGTGAAACAGATCCAGGAGCTGGAGATAAAGATGTCTGGACCCAACTCAAGTGAGTGGATCACATGCACCAGGGACTGTCACTCTCACATCCTGCAAGCTGGAGTATTGAAATAACTTCTTTTACATAAATATAATAACATATTTATGAGGTAGATAGAACATCACAGTTGAGTTAATAACGATATAATATTAATCACGTCTCGAGGAGTTAAATGAGCCTCGTGTTGCTGTGACATTAACACAGCAGGTGGTTGGAAACGACTCTGATTGGATAGTTTGCTTTTATGTTAACGTGCAAGTTTCACCCTGATTCGTGACTTTATTAACAGAAGTTGTTTTTCGATTTCTAAATCTGTGAATCCAAAGTGAGCTGCTGCTTTTCAGCCACATCTCATTTCTCCTGGAGGAGTTTGAGACAGAAGAAGATGAACAGTTCTCTTAATGCTTCTGTCAGTGTTTCAGTTCCAGGTCTGTTTCCTCGTGTCCATGAAGACAGATGCAGAACATGTCTCCCGTCCTGATGATGATGAAACGCTTTGAAACATGTTTTTCTTTTTTTTTTCAAGCTCAATACAAAAATGATTTATTTCCTTTTCATCGTAAATCCCAGATTTCTGTATCACACACATTATTCTGCTGTGAGTGATGGAGGAGGAATTTAAATTAAGCGAGAGTGGAACTTGTGAATTTGACATAAATATTTGATCCGTCTGATCTGCTCATTCATCACCTGTCACCTTCTTCTCCATCTTTAATGCCTCGCCTCTCCTTCCCTCTGCAGTGGGCTCCCAGGACAGTTTGCTGGAGATCACCTTCCGGTCGACGATACCTCCGGTGATCTGCGACGCCACGACTCCTCGACCCGAGCTGTCGGCCGTCAACCTGCCTGCGCTCACGGGTGACGGGACCATCAACGCCTTCTCGTCCTCCAACGGGACGCTGGGAAGCCCCCTAGGTAGGGACCAGTGTCTTCTCAAACTGGATTGTTTCCGTTTCCTCCCAGGACCCCCGGGGCCGCCTCCTCCTCGGCTTCCCTCGCCTCCCCCGCCGCTCAAGCCCAGCCGGCTGGAGCTCAAAAGCCCCGAGGGGTCGGAGGTCAAGTCTCTGGGCTGCCTGGACTTTGCCAGGTTTCGCGAGTCGGGCATCGCCTCAGAGTGCGAGTCGGACACGGACGACAGCGACGACAATGAGGACGAGGGGGAGGACGGGGAGGAGGAGGGGGGGGGGATGGAGATCTTTGGCTGGGGGACGGACGAGGAGACGCTGAGGCTGCTCAATGTCCTCAACAGACAGGGGACACCCGACTGTCTGGGGGATGAGATCGCGGTTTAACGCTCCTCCGCTGAAGAACGGAGGTGTAACACAAACAGATGTTTTCTTCACTCGCGTCAGAACTGTAGGAAAAATCATGTAGCAGATCCTCACCCACGCACAGTGATTCAGAGAAGGCTTCAACCAACACATCAGAATACCAGATTAATATCAGATCACAACCAGTTCACCTCTGATTTGCTTTATTTGGATTTATTTACACATTTTTCTAGATATGCAGAACATCAGAGTTAAGGTGTTTTCAGTTTGAACATAAACTCAATTTTAACCAGATTTGTGCCGTGAGCTTTGAACACATCAGATTTATTTTCAGTCAGATTCGTGTGAATTAACTTAGACGATGATTCTCTTCATGTTCAACCTGAACTCGTCTTAACTCACCTCTGTGGTTCACATCTGTAGAACTAGTCTCCAGAGACTAACTGTGTGAATCTAATCTCTCATCTATATGCACAACCATGCATTCACTCCGATTCTGTAAATCCTCCTTCTTTCTTTTCTTTTCTTTATTTCTCTTTCACCCTCTTTTATCCATGTGTCACACACACACACACACGCAGACACACACACCACCAGCTCCCTGTTGCTGAATTCCTCATTGGGATTCCGGAGCTGTATCACAAATATCAGGGAGTTGACCTGAAACCCTGAGGACTCGTTCTCCCCTGCAACAGATTGAAAGTTGTTTCATTCTGTTTGTTTGCTCGTCTTCATCAATCAGACGTCAGGACACAACATGAAGGAGCTCCTCTGGTTTAATTGAAGCTGTACATACACTATATCAACCTTAGGTTAGTTCAGAGGGCGTGTTCTCCGTGTGTGAGGCGTGGGAGAGCAGCTGGCAGGAACAAGACGACCGGGGTTGGACTTGGTGACTCTTCTCTGACGAGGAGAGATGAACTGGAGAGGAACTTTGCTCCAGTCTCTGCAGAGGGAAACGTCTTCTCTCGCTCTGCTCACAACCAATCAAAGACTATTTTTAGAACAAAATCTGTATCTCTACTGTAAAAGCTTTGTTTTCTACGTCGTTCCACTGAAACGAGGAACTGCTCCGTCCTTGACTTTCCGCCCCCCCCCCCCCCCTTTTGTCTCCTCGCAGTTTGTTGACTTGTTAGTCGGAGCATGTTTGCACTCTTTTCACTTGTCCGCGCATTTCCTCGCCTTTTAATTTATGTAAAGCCGGGATCAGTCGGACCTCGAGGAACGCCGTTTGTTTCTTTCATTCATCCCCTGAACAAAAACCCTCCGCTGGTGCCAGAACAGCGGCTCATGACGCCCAAGAGTGGTGTTGTTTGGTTAAAGCCCGGCTCTGTGTACGGCCTCCGGGCCCAATGCAGTATTAAAGTGTTCATTTTGTTTCACCAGGAGATGCCACAGAGTTTTCTTTCTCCGTCTATCAGAGCCGCAGCCGGGTCAGATCAGGTCAGGCACTCCGGTGTTTGGCTGAAGTCGATGCTGCGGAGATTTTAAAAAGGGAATCGGGGCCAATTCTGACTATCTGTAGCAAAGAGCTTTGTCTTGATAGGATCTAACTCATCCAGTGAGAAGTCCGGAGAACAAACTCCCGGTCAGCCGCTGACCTTCTGAGGCTGATGGATCAAAAACCATATCAGAGATTCCATCGCAGATTTCACTGCTCTGAAAGTTCGCTTGGACATCGGTGCCCAGTCGGTCCTCACATGTGTGTATCCAGAGTGTATGTGTGTGTGTGTGTGTGTGTGTGCGTGTGTGTTTACAGACCGACATTTATCAATACCACTCAGACAAGAGACAGATCAACATGAGACCTTTTTCACTAACCTGCATGAACCATAGGTGAGAAAATCCATTTTCAAAATAAGAGCCCTAGTCTGAAAAGGAGCCCTGGGGAGAGTCTGACCCGATTTGAAATCACGAGGCAGGACACGACTTTTCAAAATCTCATGTTTTTTTTAGATCTTCAGCTCATCTTCATCAGGGTCGTCCAGAATCCGGATCGAGTCCTGTCGGGGTCGTGGTTCGCCTCTGCTCCCGTTTTCCATCTGGACATATTTTGTATTTTTCCAGTTTCACGTCATCGATACGTCCACTTGCTCACTGTGAATTGAATTGTTGAGATATTACTGACTTTATATCCAGAGGTCAACGGTTGACCTCCAACAAGGTTCATCAAGGTTCATGGTCAGAACTTCACAAACCACGAGATGTGTTTGAATTCACACTCAAATAAACACGGGCCAGAGAATTACCTCTAGGACACGCGGACATTTACACTCTGAACTTTCTTTTCTCTCTGTTATCATTCTCTGTTTCCTTGAAGCGACGCTTTTCTTTCAAAGTGTTTGAGAAAGACGACAGAGGGAAGAGTGAAGGCCGTCCTCCTCGTCCTCCTCGTCCTCCTCGTCCTCCTCGTCTTCTTGTCTCTTTCTCCTGTTTCTCCTCCTCTGACATTAACACACAAGACTTCTTTCAAGAGTTCATGGCTCCTCTCTGACTGGGACTGGAACCATTCTCTAAATCCTGTTTCAGTCGCAGAGGCAATCAACGTCAGATAATGTGATGGTTTAGAGAATAATGAAACTGCCCTTGGTGTCAGGCAGGAAGAATAAATCCGCGATAAATCATCAGTTCAGCACTTTTCCACACGAACTTACTTCAGCATCGAGCTCAGTCACATTTCTGAGGTCACCTGAGCGCCCGGGGGACAAGGGCCCGAGAGGAGAACAGGCGTTGGTAACTTATTGTGTTTTTAGCGACTTTCCGTCCTCCCCCTCGTGACCTAAACCTTCAGATGTGATAAGTCCGGGAGGAAGTCGCTCGGCCATTCGTCTTGAGTTGTCCTCTCGCTCGAAGCAGCAAGAAAACACAGCAGGAAAAAATGGATTCAAACGTCCCAGAGACGTCGATAAGAGATATATTACTTTTTTAATGTTTGCTCTACCTGTCGAGAAAAGAAGACTTTAACCTTATCCAGTGCTCGTGTCTCAGATCAGAACTCTTTCCACAGTTTATTATTCTCTGAATGACCTGAACTTTTGAGTCTAGTTTGATCTCCTCCCTCCCGTCACTATCAATGATTTGCTCGGTGAGGCCCGGTGACGTCTGAGGGCCACGTCCCAACAAGCTGAGCGGTATTTGACTCGTATCAATTTCCCGTCACAGGCACATATAGTTTCAAAGGTGAGGTTAATGACTGAGACTGGGAGCGGGGGGGCAGCTCGGATCGATACCAGTATTTACAGGTTCAGTCTGTAGGGACACAGCTGGACCTGGATCCGACTTTCCCACTCTTATGTTCTCTGAAGGAGTTCTGCTGTTTGGCTTTGACGTGAACTGTTGAGTGTTTGAGGAGAAGAACCGTTTTTAAATCAATATCCCAGTGAATCATTTATGGATCTTTAATGAGAATCCTTTTGTTTTTCCAGCAGGATTATTTCTGACCCAAGGTGGATAATGTTGGTGAGACAGGTCGTTAGCTTTGCTCTTTTCCAAACTGTTGTTAGACTCGTTACAAGGTCGTCAACTGTCTTCCTGATTTTCTCATTTTAAGTAATTTAAATATTTTGTCCTCTTTAGTTTAAAGTAGAACTGCATTAGACAGTCGGAGGTTGAGCTAAGGTTGCATGTTAGTAACACAGATCACAAATCCTCTCAGTCAGGCACAAGTTTATATTTCATTCCAACGATTGGAAGCAATACAGTTAAAATAAAATGAAGAATAGAATAGAATACATTAAGTGTGTGTCCTTTACCTTTGTTATGGTCAGTTCTTTTATAACATTCAGGGTCTTTGTTGATGCATCACACACACACACACACACAGACACACACAGAGAGCTGCTGCCCTGTGAGGAGTCGGCTGAGGCTGTTTTGTTAATGCGAGGTGCTCCTTACAGAGACGTGTGGAGCTGACAGGTCACGTACAAACAAACACTCACAACGAACCATCACGGCTCAGAAGTTAACGACCACATCCGCACCAGAAGGGCAGAGGGAATAAAGGACTTTTAAAAAGCCGAGCAATTAATCCTCCCGACCTCCACGTTAACGAGCAGAGCCGGGCAGGTCTCCACCGGGGATTCACCACAACAGGATTACAATCTGCTCTCAACACCGGAGATTATTGTCTCTGGTTTGTGTCCGTGTGAATCTTTAAAGATGTTTGATGGCCTCGGACTCTTAGACAGCCTGGCAGGTGTTTCTTCTTTTTATAATAGAATCTGGAAGGGAACTCAAAGAGCTCATATCGCCCAACAATCACTTAAATATAATCAAACTGCCCCAAATTTCACACACACATAAATATCAGTCTGTAAAAGAAACGTCCACTTTCCTCAGCACTCACACAAACACACGTGTAGACATGTGGAGGCAGCGGGGACTCGAGCAGAGCCGCGTTCATGTCCCGACCAGATTCCAGCTGTGCAGCCACATCTGGATGCGGTGGCGTTCTGCTGTGATGTCACCGCGCCGAGCAGCAGCTTGATCCTTAATCTGGAACATGTGGAGCTCCTGGTGTAAAAGAAGCTAAAAGAGCACAAGCTGAGAACTGGCCTCAGACACATCTGCCTGCCAGGTTCTCCTCCCCCCCCCCCCCCCCCCCTCCTCTTCCTCTGTAGCTGCTCGTGTCTTTGACTGGTTCCTGCTCCTCCTCCTCTGCTTGTGTCTTTGACTGGTTCCAGCTCCTCTTCCTCTGTAGCTGCTCATGTCTTTGACTGGTTCCCGCTCCTCTTCCTCTGTAGCTGCTCGTGTCTTTGACTGGTTCCCTCTCCTCTTCCTCTGTAGTTGCTCATGTCTTTGACTGGTTCCTGCTCCTCTTCCTCTGCTCGTGTCTTTGACTGGTTCCCTCTCCTCTTCCTCCGTAGCTGCTCGTGTCTTTGACTGGTTCCCTCTCCTCTTCCTCTGTAGCTGCTCGTGTCTTTCACTGGTTCCCTCTCCTCTTCCTCTCTCGCTGCTCGTGTCTTTGACTGGTTCCCGCCCCTCTTCCTCTGTAGCTGCTCGTGTCTTTGACTGGTTCCCGCTCCTCTTCCTCTTCCTCTGCTCATGTCTTTGACTGGTTCCCGCTCTTCTTTTTCTGTAGCTGCTCGTGTCTTTGACTGGTTCCCTCTCCTCTTCCTCTTCCTCTGCTCGTGCTTGACTGGTTCCAGCTCCTCTTCCTCTTCCTCTGCTCGTGTCTTTGACTGGTTCCAGCTCCTCTTCCTCTTCCTCTGCTCATGTCTTTGACTGGTTCCAGCTCCTCTTCCTCTGTAGCTGCTCGTGTCTTTGACTGGTTCCCTCTCCTCTTCCTCTGTAGCTGCTCATGTCTTTGACTGGTTCCCGCTCCTCTTCCTCTGTAGCTGCTCGTGTCTTTGACTGGTTCCCGTACATCTTCCTCTGCTTGTGTCTTTGACTGGTTCCCGCTCTTCTTCCTCTGTAGCTGCTCGTGTCTTTGACTGGTTCCTCTCCTCTTCCTCTCTCGCTGCTCGTGTCTTTGACTGGTTCCCGCTCCTCTTCCTCTTCCTCTGCTCGTGTCTTTGACTGGTTCCCTCTCCTCTTCCTCTTCCTCTGCTCTTGTCTTTGACTGGTTCCCGCTCCTCTTCCTCTGTAGCTGCTCGTGTCTTTGACTGGTTTGCGCTCCTCTTCCTCTTCCTCTGCTCGTGTCTTTGACTGGTTCCCTCTCCTCTTCCTCTGTAGCTGCTCGTGTCTTTGACTGGTTCCCTCTCCTCTTCCTCTGTAGCTGCTCGTGTCTTTGACTGGTTCCCTCTCCTCTTCCTCTTCCTCTGTAGCTGCTCGTGTCTTTGACTGGTTCCCGCTCCTCTTCCTCTTCCTCTGCTCGTGTCTTTGACTGGTTCCCTCTCCTCTTCCTCTGTAGCTGCTCGTGTCTTTGACTGGTTCCCTCTCCTCTTCCTCTGTAGCTGCTCGTGTCTTTGACTGGTTCCCTCTCCTCTTCCTCTTCCTCTGTAGCTGCTCGTGTCTTTGACTGGTTCCCTCTCCTCTTCCTCTTCCTCTGCTCGTGTCTTTGACTGGTTCCTCTCCTCTTCCTCTCTCGCTGCTCGTGGCTCAGACGCTCTCCCTCCAGGGAGCCGTCGGGGTCAGACAGACGGTGAGGTGGCAACTGTCTGAATGAATAATTGATCTGAAGTCTTTGATACAGAGGAGAGTGAAGACACCCAAACATGTCTGACTACAACCTGCAGCCCCGTCGTCTGCACTGCTTTCAGCCTCACATGTTTCTGCCCAGTGTTTCCAGTCGTCAGGAATCACAGTTGAGATTTGCTTTTGTATTCACAGCCTTGGCTACGTCTGGTTTGCTGAGTAGTTTCCCAGAATGTACAGTATATGAGCACGTGGCAGTAAACGCTCCGCGGCTGAGCTTTGTTACGTACATGTGGAGACGGTAAACATGGTATTACGTTCCCCCAGCTGGGAAGCATCCTGCTCCCTGTGATCAGAAACATGTGCTGTGTGGTTTTGCGGCTGCAGCACAAAGAGAAGTTAGTGAAACGTCTCAGGATCTTTGATGACGGAGGAGTTTCTCTCTGTGCGCGTCATTCTTTCTAAAATATTTTGTGACTAGTTGAGTGGTTTTTAAGAGAAATGTCTCATCTGCTATGTTAATATTTGACACAGACTTTAATTTTCCCCTCAGGATAAACTGTTATCACTTTGCTTGTTATACTAACACTTAACTTAAGCAACATAATCAGGTGGAAACACTTACATAAAGATGGTCGAGTGAAGAGAAGCACTTGTCTCCGGCTTGAGGGTCATCAGTTCAGACGTCCTCCACCGTCCTCATTGGACCAGTTGCCCATCTTCCAAACAGACCCGCTTATACCAGTGTCCGTCTTTGTGATGGAGACACTTCAGTCGGGTACAAGGTTGCTCTGGCTGCTCTGTAAGAGTTTGTGCAGAAGAGCGTCCTAATTGAATCTCATTGTGTCAGGGAGACGTGGGTCTTTAGCAGAGTCTGCAGGGTCGTCACAGGCATGAGGTTCATTATATCCTAGGCTGCGGAGAGGAAGATTATCTTTCAAGTGGAGGTTTTTTAAGTTCGATTTTCGCAGCTGAATAAACGAACAGATAACGAGGTGCAGGTGCATCAGATGGATACAGTTCATCATCTTCAGGATCTGGAATGAATCACTCAGCTTTGGTTTCGTGTTCTGTAATTGAAAACTCTATGGATCCTTTCTCCCATTGCTTCCCCTGGTGGCCACACATTGTACTGCGTTCATCCAGCCATCAGATGCTCTTTTTGAAGAAGAGAGAGAGAAAATCAACACACGTTAAAACCCTCTTCTGCAAATGAAGAAGGAAGACATGACGGCTCTCAAATGGGAAGCAATGGCCCCCTTGTGGCTGGCTGCAAAAAAACATTCTTCACCATGTTAGCAAATGAAAGCTTTACATTAGTACCCAGAAGAGATTGTCGAGCTTCTCCTTGACCTTTATATTCGTCCTGACGGTGGCTCCTGTTAATTATTCCTTTACGAGTCTGTGTGGCACTTTTAACACAAAGACATACTGAAAAAAAAACAAAATGATTTGTTACCCTGCAGCTCCTCAGTGTGTGTCTGTGTGTGTGTGTGTGTGTGTGTGCTGCAGTAATCGCTCTTCTATCAAGCTGTCGGAGCAGGTCGCCTCACCCCATCTCGAGCACCCACCTTATTTACAGAAATGTAATCAGCTTTGTATTCGTGGAGATTATGTGGAATTATTCATTGCCGGGTTTGGGGGCTGGAGAGACGGAGCGTGTGGGCTCGTGATGAAGAGTTGTAGCTCGTGATGAAGAGTTGTAGCTCGTGATGAAGAGTTGTAGCTCTGCACAAATCAGAGGCTTGTCTGGAAGTGTCATTAGTGCTGGTTTCACTTGACAGTTTTGTTGTCGTGCAGCGTAAACGCCGTCGCTGCCAATAAAACAATTCTGTAGGGAACACCAGGGACGTACTTTGTGAGGAAGTTACCTTGGGTGGAGGAGGAGGAGGAGGAGGAGGAGGAGGAGACAGGTCGGGTTTGTTAATGAGGCTTCTGTTTTCCTGGGATACTGAGAGTCAGCGCAGGAGGCTCAAGTCTGTCGCTGCCAGACAGATCCTGAGTGATGTTTCTGGGGAAGGAATTTAAAGTTTTCTCTGTTTACGTTTAGTCAGGACCTGTTTGAGAAGAGGAGGGAAGGTCAGCTGGGACGAAGGAGGACGAGAAGTCGGCTTTGTTGATGAAGCATCAGTCGTCTGCAGGGTTCAGAGTTTACTGATCTGCTCTCAGCTCCATCTGAAAGAAACAACTGAGGATAATACATCAAATTTAACTAGATTCAATTTAAAGTTTTATCAAGTTTACTTCGTAGGATTGTTACGTTTTCTTTAAATTTGCGTTTCAGTGATTAATTCTTGGAGTTAAGTTGAATTATTACTTTATTTCAGAACTTGAATCATTGAAAACTCGTTTACACCCAAAACCATTTTCATTTCTTCTCTTTTACAGCAGAGAATAATCTGCTGTGTTCACTGTCACCGGAGTTTTATCCGGCTCCGTGTTGTTCTCTGCAGTCGTCACCTGAACACACACACACACACACACACACACACACACACACACACACACACACACACACACACTAAACTATAATCACACTGTAGGATTAACTCTAACTCCTCCTCTCAGGGCAGATCTTTCCAATGTGGTTCATATTGCAGAGGATTGCATTATCATTTCAGTTGATTCACCGTGGGCCGCTCGCCCGCTGCCCATGGTGCATGGGGGCGGGGGGGGGGAGAGAGAGAGAGAGACGATCTGCTTTAGTTGTGATGATGGGATATTTTAAACCCAATAAACGTCTGTTTTTACGGCTGCATCTCGCTGCTCGGGAAGTGACTGATGACATGTGGCGAGCTTATTGAAATTCAACCACGAGTCACCAGCAGGTCTGGAAGGAGGGGGGGGGGGGCGTGGCCGTTACATGATTTATTAAACACTGAGAAGAGCCTCTGCAATTCAGCTGCTGTTTGACTAAGGCTGTCGAGCTCCTGAAGAAAGAAAGAAAGAAAGAAATCCACAATTCAGTTTTAATGAACAATAATTATTACAGAACCTTCAGGCTTGTTTGTAATTAACACACAAACACACACACACACTAATCAGCCAGTGGTACAGTCGTCATTAAACACACAAACCTGCTGCAGGAGTTCTTCAGTTAAACTATCTCCAGCTTTTACATCCACTCACATTAGAGGTTCTGAAATCTTATTATCGTCCGTCTTTACACTTCAGCTCCAGAGGTTTTCAGACTGTGGGTCTGACGGTGCAGGGGGGAATCAAACCCACGGTGTGAGGTGGGCCGGTGGAACAACAGCACGCTGTGACACTGCTCAGAGTCACGACTTCTACAAATCTGAACACACACACAGAATACACGTGTTTTTATTTAGAGTCAGTGTGATTTGCATGTTTCCAGGCGATTCTATCATTAGCTCCATTTGGAAAAGAAATGCATGAAGGGAACTCTTGGCTCTCTCATCTGCTCGAGTGTTTGATCTACACCACGGGGAACATCTCCAGAACAGGCAGATGAGGTCGAGCAGCAGAACATCAAGTGCTTTTGTTTACAGCACAACAACATCGAGGTCGACCCTCAGCACCGAAACCTCTGGAATCTCCTCGTCTTTCCTCCTGTATTTCAACATGTACAGATTAAGGGAATGTGTGTGTTAGGATCAATGAGGAGGTTTTGATCGTCTGTGTGATGTGACTCCATTGATCCTGAGATCTGAGTTTGACCTTGATGTTCACCACGTGTTTGACCTTGGTGGAGCGTTACAGGCCTGAAGCATGGTCGAGGGTTTATCGACTGCAGTAAAAACAAAAGCTGATTTTACCTTTAACTTAGTCAAATCTTCTAAAGTTAAATGTTCTAAAAGTTGACATACAGACAGTGGAGGTCACCACGACTCAAGGATTTGTTTAAATAAGATTTAATATGAGCAAGTTATGAGTTATAACAGAAAGTGTAAGGAAAGGAAAAAGCAGTAAGGATTATGTTTCACGTTCAGATGCTGCAGCAGCACGACCAGGACTCATCCTGCACTGCGCACATTTCCATTATAATTATCTATTACACAACATAATCTCATATGCACTCAAACACAGAGCAATGTGGCTCCAGTACCTGCAGCTGCACACACACACACACACACACACACACACACACACTCTGATCTCTCTTCTGTAATTACATTTGTTCTGAATCTAGATGTGGTTTCACTTGTCTGCTGCAGTAATTGATCTGAGGTTTGATGACTGTTACGAGCTTGTTGCTGTTTCCTCGAAGTGACGCTAAATATTGAATCGTGTCTCCTCTTGATAAAGTATTTTTGTATATATAGATTTGGAATATAAAGATGGATGACATGACATCTTCCCAAACCATCTTGATCGCCCCCTATAGTATAGATCATAAATCCTGCCTCCTCCATGTCAGCAGATGGGACACGGACCAACTTACTGCTCAAAAACCCATTTACACCCACAAACATCTGCTCTGGTCTGCAACGGGAATAGAACCAATCTTCATTCACTCCTCAGTCAAAACACAGCGATTATTTCTTTGCATTCGTGGAAGATGGATCAATATTTGAGATATTTGGGCTTCAGTTTTGTACAGGAGGTGGATTCACGTCTTTATTTAGGATCTATGATCAGTGAAATACTTGTGTGTGTTTCTCTGGGTGCCTGATTCCAAAAGGTGATATTCCTCTCAGATCCGTGTCCGGTCTCCGGCTCTCACACATGAACTCACGTTACCATCGGATCAATAATCTGCTTCTTTGAACGTAAAATGATCTGAAATGTGATTCCTCTATGTCTCATTAAATGCCTTCCGAGAAACCTTCCTCTCCAAGAGGTAAGAAACGTCCGTCTCACGTGGACTGACGAGTTCCCATTCATGTTCTGCCGTCTCCGGACTTTGTGTCTTCATCCGTCTCTGCCTCATTTTTAGTTGTTGTGATTTGTGTGCATGTGTCACTGCCGTTGCTTTGTGTATTATCGTGAGATGTGCAGTGTTGCCTCTTCTGCCATCTGGACCCTGCATGTTGTTTGTCCTCTGGTGAAATCCCCTTTTTTGTCTCTGATGCAACACGAGTGTGTTTGGTGCAAAGCTGCCGAGGTGCCACAGTTCATTCATGCATGAATTCATCACAGCAGCAGCTTATCGTTGGTCACTTAAAGGATCCCCCCCCCCCCCCCCCCCAAAAAAAAAAACCATGCAGAAACTCTCCCCCCCCGTTTAGGCTGGAGAGTTGGGGTGAAGAGTTTCGTGGAAGTTGACAGCAGACGTCTGAATTCACAGCTGTTGCATTGGATTCAAATTAAAACATTAAGTGACAACCAGGAACCTTCGGTGTGCTGCACCTCCCAGATGTTCTAACACATGTTGAGATGAAGTGTTTCCTGCAGAGTTTCATAGATTTAACAAAATGACAAAAACAGAAAACTGTGGAACGTGCTGCAGACTCCAGAGCAAACATCTCATTCATGTCGTCAGATCCTTGAAGCATCTGCAGCTTTGCCACCACAGATCACTTGTGTTGAATCCTGCTGTGTGTTTAACACGTGTCCTCTTCTTCTCTCCTCCAGTTGATCAGAGCATGTTTGAGAACTCCACCGCGCAGCAGCAGAGTCCACAGATCTCCAGGCCCGGCCAGCCCTCGGCCCGACGCACCCCAGCATCGTCTAACCCCAACCTGGGCTCCAGCACCGCAGAGTCCCCGTCCTCCGGAGGCCAGCAGAGGCTGAAGAACGCCATCAACCTGGGGAAGGCTGTCGGGGCAAAGGTCAGATCCTCTCACCTCTGATCAGGACTTTTATAGAAACCTCCTCTTTTGAAAACAGAACTGGATTCAAGTGTCAGGATGTTAATCTGAGTTAGTTGAGCTGATGAATTGTTTCTCTATTCGCTTCACTCGTTCCTGTTCTTTACTGGAGGAGAACAGGTGAATGTTTGTTGGTTGTGTTCACTCGTGTTTGCTTGTGCGACAACTGCAGGTAAGGCTTCACATGTCCTTATTCCTTTCCTCATTCCTTCCTTCCTTGCTTCCTTGCTTCCTTCCAGGTGAACGACTTGTTGAGGAGGAAGGAGTCCAGCCACCTCGGAGATATCGGGGTAACTGAGGTCAACAAAAACGTTGGTGCCGTGTGGGGCCGCATGGACCAACTCAACACAACTACTGCTAACAGGTGTGTGTGTGTGTGTGTGTTTGTGTGTGTGTGTACGTATAAGTGCACATAGACAAACTCAGTTGAACAGCATCCTCTCGAATCTTAATCTTACATTTTAACTGTAATCCTGAATCCAACTTTATAATTTAATATCTTTTAATCGTTTCTTTTTCGTCCATTTCTTCATTTAAAAAAGATTTGGTGACTTCTAAGGTTCCATTTTTCAATTTAATGATTAAAGCAGTGAAGGACTTCATCTCATCGTGGGCACAAATATTAAATGACCTTTGTGGGAAGAAGTTTCAGGTGAAAAGAAGTTTAAATTAAACATCGGCTCAGAAAAACTGAATAATTGAATGTTTTTTTTCTGTCATATGGTTTTAAATTAGAAATGACACATCAGAGGAGCTGGAACTGAATCACTGAACTTTTCTTAAACAGTGAGAATAGAAATTATTTTAACTTTGTATTAATCACTTGGTTAAATAATCAGACTCGTACATTTAAAGGTTGTTTTTCTGTGTCTGTGGTTTCTGCAGCATTTGTTTTTTTAAGTTTTGGCCTCCTCTCCTCTTTCCTCTTCCAGTCTCATTTCCTCCTCCTTCGACTCCTTCCCTCGCCTGGACCCACCACCGCCGTCGGGGAAGAAGCGCCTCCCCCGAGCGCTGAAGACCACCCAGGACATGATGATCTCCTCTGACCCCGTGGTGTCCTCTCCAGACGCTGGAGACTCCTCTTCATTCCTCTCGTCCCCCGGTAAGACGCCGCTCCTCGCCCGGGAGGAGCCGGGGCTCGGCGAGGAGGAGAAGGAGGGAGACGGGTCCACGGGCGTCTCCTCGCCCCCGGCCGCTGCAGAGAAGAAAGTGTTGTCTCGTTCAGCGTCGACAGGGAGCAGCAGCAAGGTGGATGGAGTGACGGGTGGAGGAGGAGAGGAAGAAGAAGGACGGAGAGCCGACGGAGAGGTGGAGGAACGTCGGCCTCAGCTGCAGCTCTCTGTCCCGGACCTCATCCACAAGGACCCCCCCCCGCCCTGCGACGTCTGGCAGAAGGCGTCAGGGCCGGACGTCCGGCTCGCCTCCACCCCCCGCTCGGGGAAAACCGCCTGCCGCATCAGCCTGGGCGAGGAGGCCCTGCTGGGGAACGGCGCCCCCTGTGGGAAAGGCGCTGAAGACGCGGAGCCGCATCCAGACCTGCTGTCGTTCGAGTGACGAGACGCAGATCAGACACGTTTCAGTGTGAAGCATGAATTCAAACTGGATCTAATTCTCACGACCACTCTTCACATGTGTCCGGCTTCGCTTCGGGAAAAGAGATCACGTTCTTACAGGATCCAGGACAACGGGTCGGATCTGATGCTTTTCAACTTTATAGCAGTTTTTTTATACGAGCGGATGAGTTCTGAGGTCGTGGTGATAAAATCAGAATCTGTAGACGTCAGGTCAGAGAAACACTACGAGCGTCTTTTTAACGAAATGAAAACAAGGCTGAGACTGTAAGAGTGGACGAGGGATAACAAGAGAAATACTACTAGAGTTTAACTTTAGTAGTATTCAGTATTTAGGAGAATCAAACTTTGGTCGCCCTAATCCTTCCTCATACGTTTAATTCAGTGAAGGCTCAGATTTAAACTAAGGAAAAGATCAAAGCTGTAGAATATAAAAATTTCCTCTGTGATTTTATCAAGTTTCATCTCTTACAACATGTTAATGTCACGTCTGCTTTAAAACAAGCAGATGATATAATGATGAATGTAATTAGTGTCATGAAATGTCCCTTCTAAATGAAAAGCTTCGTATATCATATATTATATATATTGAAAATGAACTGAAAATGTAAAACAACAGTTTTTTATATATTTTTTTTATATTGATTCATTATAAATCATTTTTTATCCATTTAAAGGGACATTTCATTACGTGCTAGTCATAAATTCATTTATAAACGGAAGCTGCTATGGAACCAGTTAGAAATTGCAACTGGGGAGATGAGACCAGACTCTGGAGTAGAAGAAGAAGAAGGAGAAGAGAGGAGTGGGAGGAGCTGAACGATGGTGGATGTGTTGGAGGAGGTGAAGGTTCGGGGGAGAACTTCAGTCCAGTCAGTTCAAAGTGTTTCTGTCAGTGACATCAGGTCGACCTTTGACCCTCGGCTTCATATTAAATTCATGTTCCATATTAAATCATCTTTCTGGTCCATTCCGAGCTGAATCAGCAAGAAGCAGACGTGTGACACAGAGTGAGAATAAATCAACAGCTGTAAACTAGTGTGATGGTTTTTTAGTTTTCTATCCTGCTAAGAAAGCTAATTATGTTTGCTCACGATTATTAATAAACCACAAATCTCTTCTGTGGATGAGTTTCAGCCGACGACTGTAAACAAAGATGGCCGACTTCCTCCCTCTGCCTAGAGATGAAGCCAAAATATCCCGAATGGGAGGATGCGGCGGCCATCTTGAGCCCTTGGTGAACCTCAGCTGTCAATCAGGACGTCTCACCCTATTTTTTTATACAATCAAATAACTAAAAACAAAACTTAACAGAAACCATCTTTCAGAACCAACTCTTCTCTGAACCATAAAGTGTTGGATATTTTCTTTTGACAGAAACAGACAGAGTCTTAAAGCACAAGGACAAAAAGTCAGTTAATCATATAACTTTTTATTTTTATTACGTCTGTTTGTTTTAACCTTCGATCAGCAAAGTACAGATGAAGTGTGTCCCTCCGGTGAATCCTTTTGAACTGGCTGAAGTGAAAGTGGATGTTTCTTTACCCCCCCGAACCCGACAAGGCGTGAGGACGAGGGGATGAGGGGACGAGGGGACAGGAGGGGACAGGAGGGGACAGGAGGGGACGAGGGGACGAGGGGACGGGGGGACAGGAGGGGACGAGGGGACGAGGGGACAGGAGGGGACGAGGGGACAGGAGGGGGAGGACGAGCCGGAGGAAAAGTTGTTTTAGAGCGAAACAGAGCGAGACAGGATAATTAGCTGTCGTCAGAGAGAGAAGAGAGAGAGGAGAAGTTTATTCAAGCAGATCTTCTAGTGACAGACCAAAGCCTCAAACCATCAGCTCAGTCAGACGCCTGGTTTTTCTTCAAGAGCTTCTCTGAGCGTGAAGAAGCAATAATCCAAACAGAAGAGTCTTTGTTCCTCTTTTCTCCTTTTCACCAAAGTCAGAGCATCTAATGTTCTCATGAGGTCACGTCCTTGTTTTTCAAACAACCTGCTCCTGAGTCTCCAGATGTTCTTCAGCAGCAGGATCCAGATGTTCCAGCTCAATCAAAGTGGAAATCTGTATTTTTATATAACGCTGATGTCTGGATTCAAGTTGACTTTAGAGACAAGGATCATGATCCCGGATCTGAAAGTGACCAGTGGCCTCTAGAAATGACCAGTGGGATTTCCTGACCTCGGGGGGGAAAAACCCAGCACAGAGACAGAGAGATGTTCCCAGTAGAGACTGGGACGGACACGGCTGCAGCTGCGGTTCAGGTCCGAGCCCGGAGGAATGAGAGGAATGTGGAGCCGGACTCTGAGAGAAGAGAAGCCTTGTCCCTCTCACTGCAAGTGTCTGAAAGAGCCCCTTTTTATTACAGAGCTGTAAATAACCTGAAGAAGAAGAACTGGGACTTCAGTCATTTCGTTTCCCAATTTGTCTTTTCTCATAATTTCACTTTAAAATGAAAACGAATGTGCTAAGGAAACCAAAAATTTAAGATTTGGATTTTCTTTTCAAATTATCCTGAGAAACAAAACAAAGTTCAACACGAGAAACGAAAACATAACTTCAGTCACAAGATCTTTTTTGATATTTATGATGCTACAAATGTTTAACAACCTAATAACCACTGACCTGCAAAAACATCTTTCGGTGTTTCTCCATAAACATTCACTTCAAACTGTGAGTTTATATATTCTATAAATCAAAAGTGTCTTTTATTGAGAGTTTAAGGCTCAAAGGCTCGAGTCGGAGCCGACGTGCTTCCTGTGATTGACAGTCCTGCAGCGTTGTGTTGAATTCTGATTGACGCCTAAAAGAAAACGACAAACTTTTGACATGTCAGCTCATTTTAAACCTGTGAGAAAACTCAGAGACACAATCACACAAATAAACGCGTGAAACGACCGAAGTCGACAGAACTTTGAGAAGCTGATTTGGAGAAAAAGTGTTTTGTGACCTTTTGTGTTGAACTTTGATTTTGTTGACATCTCTGAGGTTGTGTTGAGTCCAGTCAGTTTTAACCTGACTGAACAAAACCAAACACAGACGCACAATCAAGAGCGACAAGGAGCTTTTAAATTCTGCTTCACAGAAAAACCACTACACCAGATTTCTTTTCTCTTTTCCAATGAAGGAATCAAGCGTTTGTACATTTTATAGAAATATATATCATCGTTCTTTTTTTTTTACGTCAACCTTTGAATATGCAAATTGATTTCTCGCTCTAACAAATGAAGGAAAGTGATTTATTTTTATTATTTTAATATTCAGACGTAGAATCTAGTGGTTGTTAAAGTGTGGAATCTCAGAATCGGATCAAGTTTAGCTTTGTTTTGTTTTTGTCTTGTGATGTCATTAATCACCATGAATGAAGGAAGCTGCACAAACCTGGGATTTTCTTTTTTATTATCAAATTTTCTATCTTTTCACTGCTGCGAATTAAGTGGATTATCTGATTTTTACATGTATTGAAAATGTGCTACAGAAATCAAAAAATGAATCTCTGTGACTTTTTTTTTCTTAAATGTATCTGTTTGTTTTTTTTAAAGTGGGGGATGGAATCACTTCTGTAATCCTTAAAAAACAAAAACTGGAAATAGACTTTTTAGTCGTGAGCTTCTTGATTTGTCTCGTGTGTTGATGTGTCTTTTTTGTTTTTGTGTCTATGGGGGGGGGGAAGCCCCTCTTGGTCATATCCTGTGTTTATGTCTCCATCTTAGCAAACTTCCTGTTTCGATGGAGCTGATGTCGGTTGTTCTCCCTTCAAATCGGTGTCAGTCTCCAGCACAGACGGGCCCTTGTCTGTCCTGCCTCTGGTAGATCGTCTGTTTACCAGAGTTCTTCTCTGATGATTAATTCAGGATGTGTTTGTCCTAATTCGGGGGGGGGGAATCCTTGTTGTCCTCTCGGCGTCTCCGTGTGTCCATGTGAGTGGAAGAGCTGCAGGAATCCAACAGAGGAAGAGTCAGAGGCTCGGAGACAGACGAAGACACGAGACAGATTTGAACCGACCTCCTCTGTCGGGGGTGTAAACAGCCGGTCGGCTCAGACACACACAGGTTCTGTCGCTGCTCAATAATTCAGACGTGATGCATTTATTCATCGTCCTCAGAGGAGTCCAGGCCGTCGTGCATAATGAATCGTGCTGGACGCTGATTCAGCCCCGACGCAAACAAACAAATGACTTCAGAGCATCTTCTCATCGGTGGAAATAAGTTTTCTTTAGAATTAGAAACATCATTAGAGTCGTTTGAAAGTTTTATCAAGCGGCAGAGGAGACAAACGGGATCTCACGTTTCCCATAATGCAACTGGGCTTCAAAAACCAAATGTTTCTAAAGTAAATGAATGTAAATAAAGATGGACGACATCAAAGCTCTGACAAGTGAAGCCAAATCATCTGGATGGCCCCCTGGTGGCCGGCTGCAGCATAGGTCATAGACCCCTTGTTCAGTACTGCATTTATCTTTATTAATCTTTATAATATTACATCCCCCGACTGCTACAGACGTCGAGGATGTTTTGGCTTCGTCTCTATTTACAGTTCCACAGATGCTGGTTTCAACCCAGAGGTCAGAGCAGCAGATGTTTTCCTCTGGATTTGGACTGGTGCATGTTGCTCACGTCCCAGTGTTTCTAACTGGGAGGGGAATTAGCACACGATCACACAGAGCTGCTGCAAAGGAGCTTTTCAATAAGTCGTCTTCAGGACGGCGTCAAAATAAAAAACGAGATCTTCTTTGTGACCCCGTGAGTGTGACGATGTGATATCTACATAATGTACATTTAACATTTGACTGTGTTGTTTTTAACATTAATATAAAGTACAAAGTTCTGCACAACAGGAAAACAAATGGTTAAAAGTGAAGTTTACATTAGTTTCTCTGGGGATGTGAAGTCACCTGAGCCTCAGGTTTTATGAAACGTTGATGACTGACGGCTTCGGACTCTGAAGCTTCTTCTCCTCACGTCTCACTTTCTTCTTTCTGTCAAACCTGTTTCTCATCGTGTCTCGAAGGAAACATTCAACCGGCTCCTCAAGGTGTGTGTCACTGTTATTGTTCAGTAATTCTAAATATTATGGGGAGAAAAGCCAGAAGTGGTGATTTGGACTCCACACACACACACTGTGCGTGGTTTGTGTTCCTCTCTCAGGAGAAGGCTCGGCCGGAGCATCAGTCAGTGCCAGCTGGAGGGAAGCAGCTCTAATCAGGTTTATCGATCTGCATGGGGGAAAGATTACGACTCTGTTTGTGTGTGAGAGGCGGAGAAAGACGACCTGAGAGGAAAGTGTTGAAGCAATCAGCCTCAAATCAGCTTCATGCACACAAAGAAAAACGAATAATCAAAGCTGCTGCTGCTGCTGACGACAACAGCAACACAACACGTTGTGCAGAGATGGATGGAGGCGCTGATGGAGAAAGATCCTCCCACTAAATCTCACCCATGGCTGCTCCATCCAGAAAGATACAGGACTAATGATTCAGCTTAGTTGTATCTGTCATAATTCTGTGGAACTGGGTCAATCAATCAATCAATCAATCAATCATTCATCATCTGTCCTTAATGCTCAACAAGACTAAAACTACAACAAAATAAATATTATTCCAATGTATTGCCCATCCATCTCTCTCTCCATCTATCAGTCTGTCTGTCTGTCTATCTATCCATCTCTCCATCTATCTACTGTATCTAATCTATCTGTCTATCTACTGTATCTATCTATCCATCTATCCATCTATCTCTATCTGTCTGTCTATCTATCTATCTCTCCATCTATCTACTGTATCTATCTATCCATCTATCCATCTATCTCTATCTGTCTGTCTATCTATCTATCTCTCCATCTATCTACTGTATCTATCTATCCATCTATCCATCTATCTCTATCTGTCTGTCTATCTATCTATCTCTCCATCTATCTACTGTATCTATCTGTCTGTCTATCTATCTATCTATCCATCTATCTATCTATCTGTCTATCTACTGTATCTATCTATCTATCTATCTATCCATCTATCCATCTATCTATATCTGTCTGTCTATCTATCTATTTATCTATCCATCTATCTCTCCATCTGTCTGTCTGTCTGTCTATCTCTCCATCTATCTACTGTATCTATCTATCCATCCATCCATCTCTCAGCCTCATGTGAGGATCCCTCTCTCAGGACGGACAGAAGTGCAGTAGATGCTTTGTGTGATATATGAGAAAGAAAAAGTTACAGAATTTAAGAGATAAATTGTGTTTTTGTGTTTTTTTATGTGTTTATTTCTTTCGTCTGGACTCCCTTGTGTTTCTCCTTCCTTTCCTTCATTATTCTTCTTCCTCCCCTCCGTCTGCACCCCCCTCTCTCGGGGGCCGGTGACATCTCAGACTCTAATAGCTCCAGCGCCAACGTCTCACCCTGACTTTTGTCTTTTTGTTCACTCACAACTGGTCGAGAGACAGAATATTCACATCAGCTTTCCTTCACAGCATCTTCTGTGTTTCCCTCATCCCTCCATCCGTCCACCTGTCAGCCAGGCAGCAGATGAAGCCTCTGGAAGCCCACACAGGCGCCTCCTTTGTGGGGGGGGGGGCTGTCAGAGAGGGCCCTTTAAACCAGGACAGGAGCATCAGGACACAGGGACAGATAATCAGACTCACAGGCTGTTAACTGTGGTAACATCGGCCTCGGGGGCTTCACTGCAGAAACCGTTACTCTAACAAGCCGTTAAAAACAGATCTCAGGCTCTAAAGCTTTTATCTGTCTTCAGGGCAGAAGAGGAAACCTGTCAGAGTGATGGAACTCTTTCATTTGTTCCCAGCTTCAACCCAAAGTGAGGGATTATTTTTTTGTCACAACAGGGAAAAGCCCGAATTAGACTAAACACATTATAATTCGTCTTCTCCTCTCCATTAGGTGGGTTCCCTCAGGAGACGACTAAATATAAAACAAGCGCCTCACAAACAGATAAATAAAAACAGTAAAGTGTTTTATAGCTTCAGATGAATGTCTTTGTAATAACTGTTATTTAAGGTTCTGTATAAAGTTAATTACTCTCAGACTGTATGTTCCTCTGAGGACATTTCACAGTAGATCGACCATCAGACTGAGTCTTGACTGTAACTTTCATCTGTGCGTTAAATGAAGTGAAGAGGAGACAGAACATTCTGCTCCTTCATCTCCACTGTTCTTTGATGCAGATGCGACCCCTGAATACCATGGTCATGGCTCCATCTAGTGGACAAGAGATGCTATTAAGAAATGAAAAAGTGACAAAAAGTGAAAATGAATTGATGACTATTTGTTTTATTATCATCAACTTTTGCTTAATGGATATAATAATATCAATTACTGTTTCAAAAGTGGACAGTTATCACTGAGACTGGATGTTTAGACCAATGTCGACAAAAGGTCCTGAAGGTCTCAGAAAGAATGAAGAAGAAGAAAACACATCGACAAACAAAGTGTTAATACATAAGTATATAAATGTAGAAATACATAAATAAACAAATACATGTAGAGATAAATAAGCAAATATACAGATTCATAAATAGATGATTCATGAAGAAATATATGTATGAATACATAAATAAATACATGTCAAAATGATTAAATAAATATAAAGGTTATCTAATATTGAAATTAATTCATACAAAATGAAGGGTGAAAATAAATGCATGAATAAGTTAATATAGAGATTTATAAATAATAAATGAGTACATTAAGAATAACATAAATTCATAAATGTCAAATTAACTTTAAGAATGTTGAAATAACTGAATACATCAAGAATTTCATAAATTGAAAGAAATAAATGAATTAATGTAGAATTGAACTATGTTTAAACTACAGAATATACTTTTTCTATACTTTAAATTCAGACTTAATCAAATTTTATTTTAAAGTCATTAACTTAATGTTTCAGTTAATTTCTTTGTTATATATTTATAATAAAAGATAAATACAACTCTGTGATTCTGTATTTTCACCAGCAGGTGGCAGTGAAACACAAACAGCTGTTTTTCACACTGTCTTTTTTCCCTTTCCCTTTTCTGGCTCCTACTTCCTGTTTCCGGTTTCCTCCTGTTTATGTTTGCAGAAAATCTCTGACATTCGGTCACAAACTACATTAATATACGTTATAAATAAAACAATTATAATATCAAACCCGAGGACGGACTCTGCAGATTAACTTCAGGTCAGTTAACTTCTTTTTAGTCTCGTGTTGTTTTGGCCTCTAACTTCTGCAAAGACCTTTATTTTGTGATTCATCCCATAATTGACATCACATCATCTTCCTGTTTAGTTATAATCAATAAGAAGATGCGTTATGAAATGAAGATAAGAGAAGATTAGATAATCTTCCATCAGTTTAACTACTGGGACGTTTCCTATGTTACAGCAGCAAAGTGGATAAAAAGGTCAAATAAGAAGCTTCAGGAAAACAATGTAAACACTGTGAAGAGGATTTCGTGCAGAAGATATTGAATTTGCACAAACAACTTTATTACTAACTTCGTTCAGTTGATATTATAAAATAAATAAATGTGTGTTTCCTGTGGTTTCTGTGCATCCTCAGTCGGTGGCGTGTTTCCTTCTGTCCCCTCCTCCCTCTGTTTGTCCTGTTTGTCCTGTTTGTCCTGTGTCCTCCAGCTCCCATGTCCCAGGCTCCTCTCAGCATGAACCCCGACAGCTTCACCTGCTCCATCTGTCTGGAGCAGCTCTCGGATCCGGTCACCGTCCCGTGTGGACACAGCTACTGCATGGGCTGCCTGACCAGCCACTGGGACCGCCAGTCCGTGTACTGCTGTCCCCAGTGCAGAGCCTCCTTCAGTCCCAGACCCAAACTGGGCCGGAACACGCTGCTGGTGGAGATGCTGCAGAAGCTCGGCTCCGTCCGGCTGAGCTCGGTCCCCTCGGCTCCTCCTCTATACGAGAGCCTGGAGAACCCCACCTTCGATGGGTCCTCCGTCCGTCCTGAGAGGAATAAAGGACAGGTGAGCAGCTCACAGCTGATTCTGGGCTGTTGTTTGTTCCTCTAACAAAGTATTTATTGTGTGTGTCAGATATTAATTCAAAAGGTTAAAAATGTATTTTTCCAGGTATTGTTTAGCATATTAAGGGACTTAGACACAACCTAAAGATCATATAGATTGTAAAATAATAAAAAAAAATACACTATGAAGTCAGAAAATGTGTCACATAGTCTTTTGCAGCCAATAAGAATAGACACGCACGCTTTGTAGCTTGTTTAAAGGAACCAATCAACATTATGAAATGACATCTCTTCATGGTTTCCTGTCACGACTGGTTTCTGGTCCAGAGGCTTGTGGGAAACACACGCAGACGTCTCGCTCAGCAGATCCAGGACGGGGAGAAGGAGATTCAGCAGCTGAAGCAAAGTCTGCGTTCGTTATCTGTGAGTAGAAAAAGACGTCGGATGTTACGGTACATTTAGAAAACACAGGAATGTTTAACTTTCTGCTACCTGGGACTTCACTGTCCTCTTGAGTTTCCTTTTTCCAGAGTTTCCAAAATAAAACAAGGTCAAAAGTCTCAGTAGCGTGGACCTGTTCAACCTTTAGCTGCCACTGCATGGACTGAGTGTCAGCGTTCGTTCCCTCAGCGTCAGGCCAAAGACGCGGTGAAGGACAGCAGCCGGATCTTCTCCGAGCTGCTGGAGTTTGTGGAGCGTCGCCGCGTCGAGGTGAAGGAGCTGATCCGAGCTCAGGAGAAGGCTGAGGTGGTTCGGGCGGAGAACCAGGTGCAGCATCTGGAGCAGCAGGTCTCCGAGCTGAGGAGGAGAGACGCTGAGCTGGAGCGGGTGTCGACCAGTCAGGACCTACACCAGATCACACAGGTGATGGTGGAAACACATCTCTGAGCTGGTTGTTATCTCTGTCTCGTGTTTGAGTTCAGGTCTGACTGCTGCTGCCGTTTCTCCTGCAGGTGATGTGTCGGTCCGACCTCAGTCCAGATGTTCCGGGAGCGAACTGCTCTCTGATCATCTGTCCACTTTCCTTCGGGCCTGTGAGACGAGCCATCTCAGAAATGAAGGAGCAGCTGGCGAGTCTGTATCTCAGAGAACTCCCAAGTATCATCTCTGCAGGTCTGTTTATATTCATCTGAACATCCCACTTGATTTTAAACATTAATTTATCATGAGAGACGAGTGCATCCAGCTCCTCTGAGGCGTCACTGGGTAAAGTTCTGCTGTCGTGTTTTCACAGTGAAATCTGTAAACCTCCTGCAGATGAAACAGGTCGACGGAGGTGAGTGAATCTTTAAAACAAGTTATTACATCAGATAAAATGTGTAACGTTCACAGGAGAAACACACATCTGTAGATCATTAGTTTCTTGTCACTGCTTTGATTCATGTTTAGTTTAAAACCTTCTGGAAACGTGTCTCTGTTGATTTCTGCTTCTTTTCCTCCTGCAGCTGGTCCAGTCGCCCTCGCTCTGAACAGCAGGAGTGAACTGCTTCAGTGTGAGTCTCCTCCACCAGACCTTCAATCAAAGTGTATTTACTCTCTGTATTTATCTGTCACTGTTTAGTAGGGAAATCGCTCTATATCATTTTATCTATTTGATCATGTTCTTATTTACACTGAGAATAGTTCTGCCTTAATGCCGCAGAGGTGACGATTTTATCCCACTAATGCCTGATGGTGCAAATTCTACACATACCAAGGAAGGTATTGGAAGCACTCCCCCGCCATCTAGTGGTCGGATTGGAAAATACATACTAGCCCCTTGAGACTGTGCAGCAAAGTTATTTTGAGGTATTAAGCTGTATTGGAAATACTGTGATGATGGAACAGCAATGATTGTACAGAAACATATGTTGTTCAATCAAAAGCAGCATCAATATAATAATCTACAAACCAGAGACTGGAAAATTTGTTAAATTAAGGTTATGCCCCATTATGCCTAATGTCACTAATTTGACTCGTACCTAAATTTATATCTGTTCTATATGCTATATTGAATTTAACAATCTCCACTTAATTTAGCATCTGTATGACAGTCAATAACACAAATAATATTTTTATATAATTGGAAATTAATTCAGGCAATAAGGGGTTAAATACTTTTCCCCTCTGGTTTGATCTCCTCCTTTCATTGAGTATTTTATTATATTGATTGTATGAAAAGCAAACGAGGTTGAATCACTGATCAGTTTCTGTTTCTCTTCCTGTCAGACTTCTGTCCTCTCTCTCTGGACCTGTTCACGGCTCACAGGCAGCTCTCCCTGTCGGGGGGGAACCGTGTGGTCAGTCGAACCGGAGATCTCCAGTCGTACCCCGACCACCCGGATCGCTTCGACACCTGGTGCCAGGTGCTGTGCCGCGAGGGGCTGCAGGGCCACAGCTACTGGGAGGCGGAGTGGGAGGGGAGCGAGGTGGTGCTGGGGCTCACGCACGAGAACATTCAAAGAAAGGTACTTTTTATCAAAATGTGTTTTTAATGCAACGTGATGCTTTTTTTTAACTGAGCAACAGCGCCCCCTGCAGTCAGTGATTGATTCTGTTGGGCTCTGACTGTTTAGTTCCACTCACTGAACTGAAATATTACCCATGATCCTCTGCTTCCTAAACCAGAAGAGCTGCTGCTGGAACAAATCCACCAAACTGAGTTCAGTACTCTTCATGTTATAAGAGTTTCCTGTTGAATATTGGAGATAAACTCTGGTTTTTAATAACTTCAGAGTCTTTTTAACTGATCTCAGTTCAGCTTCACTCTTCAACTGGAGCTGAGCGTGACAGTTGAAGCCGTGACCCTCAGTCAGTTCTTCTCACAGGAGATGGAACCCTCTCACCAGAGTTACAGAGAACAGACGCTCAGGGAGAGAAGGAGGAAACGTTCTCTTTGTTCACACTCACACATCAAACTCCTTTTAATCCATCTGCAGCTTTAAGATGAAACAGTTGCGTTGTGTTGCTGGAGCTTTTCGTTGTGTGTCAGATTTAATCGTTTACTCTCTGTCGTCAGGGATCATCTGACAAATGCCGACTGGGACGCAACTTCCTGTCATGGGGTCTCTGCTGCAGCCCCTCCTCCTTCAGCGTCTGCCATGGCAGAGAGAAGAAGGAGGTGGCGCTGCCGGCCTCCAGCTCGCTGTCCCGCCGGGTCGGGGTGTTTCTGGACCACGAGGCCGGACTGATCTTCTTCTACATGGTGACGCCCGGAGGAGTCGTCCTCCTGCACAGGGTGACGTCCTTCTTCGAGCTGCCCCTCTACGCTGCAGCGTGGCTGGGATCCGACTCCACCGTCACCCTGTGCACGGTGGACTGACGCAGCACAGACATCGAGATGCTGTGTGGGTCAGTGGTTTGAATGTCATTCAGTAAAATTCACTTAGGTCTAGACGTGATACCTCAGATGATAATGAAAGAAACGTCATTATTTTATTATCAGCAAAATGCCAAACTAACATTTCTGTCCTGAAACGACAACAATGTGGCATTTTTTTATAATTATAATCATGTTAAAAATATCATATATATTCAGATATACAGGCCTCACACTACATTTAACTTTATTAGTCTCACTGTTTATTGTAGTTGAGAATATAATCAAGCCTTTTACTCATTTCAACTTTATATTTTTTTCTTTTTAATGTGTTTAATTGATCACAGATTAGTTGATGAGTCTGAATCTAGCATTGATGCCGTTACTTTACTGAAAGCTAGATGTATATAATGTAAAAGACTCAAAATAATCAGTGCACGATTCTGATCGTTTCCAACATGCAACAGAAGACAAACTGGAAGAATATTAATATCTCAGGATGGATGTTCTGGACATTTTCCTTCTGCATTCATTTGTTAAAAGAAAAACATTACCTCGTGTGCTGTCCAGCCACGTCATCAAACTACATTGTAAGAGACAGAATGTATTTTTATATGTCATGTAACTTTTTTGATGAAAGCAACAACCCACAGACCTCAGTGTTTAACAGTTTGAACATCAGGATTCGTGCCTTAGTGGAAAGAGGTGGACTAGTGTCTGTCTGTAGAAAGACATTTTAACCCCTTATTGCCTGAATTAATTTCCAAATATATTTAAAAAAAAAGATGTTTTTGGATGTCATACAGATGCTAAATTTAGTTGGTATGAGGCAAATTAGCGACATTAGGCATAATGGGGCATAACCTTGAAATGAATAACATGTTTTCTGTGCGATCATTGCTGTTCCATCATCACAGTATTTCAAATACAGCTTAATACCTAAAAATAACTGAACAGTCCCAAGGGGCTAGTATGTATTTTCCACTCCGACCACTAGATGGCGGCAGAGTGCTTCCAATACTTTCCTTGGTGTGTGTAGTATTTGCACCATCAGGCACAATAGTCACCTCGGCGGCATTCAAACCGGAATGGGGTTGGAGGCAAATTCGCGACATTGGTCTACAAGGGGTTAAGTGTTAAACTATTTGCACCTTCATTTTATTGTAATGGAAACAGACCAGAACAAATAGCTGCTTGTTATCCTCCAACAGGTCAAGTGAGGTGTGTTGCTGGGTTAATCTGGTCTGAAAGGTAACCTGTGATTAAAAAAACACTAGAGACAAAAGAGTCGCTTCAGTGCTCGAGTTGTGTTTTAATTATTGTTTTTATTAACCGTTGACACAAAGCAGAGAAACCAGGCGTGACAAAAGACGAAAACAAAAAGACAGAGCGGGATTAGATCTTGTTGAAAGCAGCGACGTCGACGCTCTGGATCTGAAACAGAACAAACAGGGAACTGGTGAACTCGAGTGAACGTGTCGTGGAAACAGGAGTTCAAATGTATAAACTTCTGTTTATATCTCATTTATGCAGCAATGTACCGACTGTGCCAGTTTAAGAGGTGCACCTAACTTTAGGTTATCTAACACTGATAAATAAGATCTTCCTGAAGGTTATAATGTTTAGTTTTTGTTTTAACCTGCCTGTGAAACCCAAGTGTCCTAATTTCAACCATAACAATAAAAAACAAGTTGACGAAGAAGCTCTGAGTTGTTTTTTTTCAGCCTCGTCTTCACTACATGTTTTATTACACGTCTATTATCTCCTCAGTTCTTAAAGATAAGTCTGTCCACACAACAGTCTTCTTATAATTGATTTCCTTTCAGACGATGAAATCAAGCAGAAAGTTGTGAACGTCAGTAATGTGGTGCTGACGTAGATTCTCAATTCAGCTGCTGACGTATGATTAGAAATATTACTGCTAACCAAACATAGAGAAACCGGTTGTACAGCCACCATTGTTGTTCCTCATCACAAAGCAACAGTGGACACACAGACATTAGTTTGTTTGTAAAAAATCCAGTGTGACTTCTGTAGAAACACTTTAAAAAACAACTACTTACAAAGTCTTCAAACTTGGTGATCTCCTCCTCCAACAAGTCCGTCCCCACCTTGTCGTCCTCCACCACACACGTGATCTGCAGCTTCTTGATGCCGTAGCCCACAGGAACCAGCTTGGACGTGCCCCATAACAAACCGTCGGCCTGGACCGAGCGCACACACTCCTCCAGCTTCCCCATGTCCGTCTCATCGTCCCACTGGGAGACACAGGGGAGGAGGACAGTGAGTGTGAGAATCGTGGGAGATGTCAACACTTCATTTTGAGTAAATCAGAGTCTTACAGGTTTGACATCCAATAAGATGCAGGACTTGGCGATGAGGGTGGGCTTCTTGGACTTCTTCTCCGCGTACTCTTTCAATCTCTGTTGTTTCAGGTTCTCTGCCTCTTCGTCGTCATCACTGCCGAAGAGGTCGATGTCGTCATCATCCTCCTCCTCCTCTTCCTCCTCTTCCTCTTCAACTGGGGTGCTGGTCTTCTGCTGGACAGAAGTGCCCTGAAGGGAGAAACCTCGGTTACTCAGAACGCCTCAGTCACTTTCCTGCAGCTGAAGTAGTGGAGGTGAAGACTGAAGACGTTGAACTTGATGGAGAAACTCACGTTTGTGTAAGGGACTGAAGGAGCAGGAGCCGCGGTCACAGGAGATTTCTCCAGAACTGCAACTCGACATTCCAGTTTGGAAAGTGCCGCCCGCAAGTTGTCGACCACTGAGGAGAGAGAGTCGAACCAGAGTCATGAGTTTTATATAGAGCCCGACCGATAAGGAGGTTTGGGGTCGAGGCCGATATATTAAAAAGAAACTTTGGTAAAGATTCTTAAGACGTCCAAATGAAATTGAGCCTTGATATTTTTAAGTTTAACCACAAACTTTATTATAAATAACTACTGATGAAAAGAAAATACAACAAAACAACACACCCACCTTTGTGTAGGCTCTGGTTCTCCAGCTCCAGGCTGTTGACGCGAGAGATGACTTCTCCTTGATCAGCTGCTGCACCGCTGCTGCTGGTGGTACTGGTGGTACTGGTGCTGGTGGTGCTCTGCACGAGAAGATCACAAAGACAACAAGATGAATACAGAGACAAAGATCTAATGACGGATTTAGTAGCACTGTCAAACCCAGGGTTGTAAACACACAGCACACAGCCAGAGTCCATCTACAGACGGCCGCAGCACAGACAGGCGCTGGAGAAGGACTCTGATAGAAACACGAGGGTGATGAAGCAGCTACTTCGTCTGTATCAGCAACTGTAAATCAAAGATGGACGACTTGACAGCTTCCAAATGTGAAGCCAGAGCAGTGCTCCCTGGTGGCGGGCTGCAGTATAGGTCATAAACCTCATCTCCTCCTTGTTAGCAGGCAGGACAGGTTGTTATCAGACTGATGCACGTTCAGATTTTAATTATTCTGAGAAGTTTGATTTTGATTAGTTATTTGATGCTATATAAATGGGCTGTAACGTCAGGATTGACAGCTCCGACTGACTCGTGATTGGTTCACATCCCCACAGACTGACGCCACCAGAGCAAGATGCAGGTGGGGGAAGCAAAGGGGCGTCGTCCATCCTTATTCAGCATCATTAGTCTGCGTCTACAGCACTCCACACAGACACGTCTTCTAAAGGTGAACTCTAGTGAACTCAAGGTGGAGCAGGGACAAAGTGTTTGGCAGCGGAGAAGCTTCCACACCAGGTCTGCTGGCACTTACAAACTTTGGCTGTTGGCTCATGGAAGGTTGAGCCGACTCTCTCTGACACAGTGCTGTCTTCAGCTGGGGGGGGTGGGGGGGGTTCAGATATGAAAAAGGAAAACACCAGGGAAGAGGAGCAAACTGGATAAAGTACATGATGAAGGAACGATGCTCAGAGTGAAGACGACAACATGAAGAGATGGAGGGATGTGGAAAAAGATCATTCTAGAAATGGATGTACACACACACACACACACACACACAAACACAAACAGACACACACCCCCCGGAAGGTTGTTTGTCTTCAGCTCAAAAGACAGAGCTCCTTAAAATGTGCATGAAACACTAAATAGCTCAGATGTTGTCATCAGCACTGCAAAGGATTATTATATGGACATCAATGGGTTAACACACCAACTACACAACTTCTCTTATCTGCCTCTTATCTAAGTTTGAAAGGTCAACGTGGTTCAAAAAAGAGGAGAACTAAAGAAAAGTCAAAACGACACGTAGCACTAACACTTACTGTAAAGACCAAGGAAATAACACAACGTGACAGCGTGAATCAAAACTTAGGCAAATAAAGCAACACAACTTTGTCACCATAGAGTAGAGCATTTTGTATAAATTTGCAGATTCACATTATTCAAGACTTTTTGATGTGAGCCAAGAGGAAAGTTATGAAACTTACTCCAGCGAGAGACTTCTGGATGTTTTCCCGAGCTCGTGCGATGTCCTGCAGAATGCTGTTCGCTCCCGCGTCCTAGAAGCAAAGACACAAGTCAACGGTCGATTCATCCGTGAATTAAACTTTCCGTGTTTACATCTTAAAACGTAATGTCTACCTGTGCTGGTTGTGAGGAGCCGTTCATGTTTTCATAGAAGCGTCTCTCTGCCTCGTCGTAGCGAGGTTTGTCAAACCAGATCTTCTCCTGGGCCAGAAAGTTCATGGTGCTAGAGAAAGAGTGAGGAAGGAGAAAAGAGGGAAGTTTGAACAGGACACAGGAAGTCAGGGAAAAAGAAAGGAAGAATATACATTACTAATACTTCAGTGAAATTATACTTCAAGTGTATTCAACTATATTCACACTTATTAGCTGTAAATCGTATGTTCTTCCCCTAGCTGTAAAATTCTTATTCTATATAGTCTTTTATCCCCACAAAGAGACATTCCAACACAACTTTAAAAATCAAACCTTGACAAAAAGAAAAGTTGGCAAAACACAACAATGATTTTGTACAAACAGTCATTTGAGAAAATTAAAAATCATACTCGAATAAAGAATGAATGAACCGAGACGAATGAAAAAAACAAAACATAAGAGACCAGGAGAAATAAAACTCACACATTCAAAAAAAAAAAAAATCAAAAAAAGGGGGAAACACACGATGGCGTGAAGAGAAAAATCAAAGAAAGATGAACTGAGACGTCTGGAGCGGCTCCGTCTCCCAGTTTGCTCATACTTGTCCCCCAGTGGAGCCGTGGAGGCTGATGAGGCGTCGGCTTCTGGCCTCCGACCCTTCGTCCCCACCACCACGGCTTTATCTCCACTGAAGCCATGGAAGCGGCTCTCGGCAGCGTCATACCGCCACTTGTCCAGCCACACCCGCTCGCTGTCTGGGTGGAGGAAGTGGCAGACCCCTCCCACCCCCGACGCCTCTTCCTTCTCCGGGACCTCGGCTGGCTCCTCCTCTTCTTGGATCGGGTGCAGGGCATGAAAGATTTCCGCTTTCCCCGGCTGGACCACACGTTTTTCCTCAACTACCTCCTCCTCCTCCTCCTCTTCCTCCTCCACCGCTTCCTCCTCCTCCTCTTCCTCCTCCACAAGGCTTTGAGGGTGCTCGCTGTTCCTGGAGGAGGAGGCGCAGCTGGAGCGCTTGGAGGAATTGTTGCCGTATAGATTCTGGTAGAAGGCGGCTTCAGCGCGGTCGTACAGAGGTTTCTCCAGCCACACCTCTCCAAGCAGCTCCACCGGGAAGCGAGGCAGGCCGTTAATCGACTGTCGACTGGTTGGCGTGACGGCTGCCTGCTGGAGGACAGGGGTCACAGGGGTCGCAGGGGTCGCAGGGGTCGGCGTCAGAGATTGATATCCTTCGTCAGGAGTTCTGGGTGCGGTGGAGCGGTCGGGCGGGGACGGGAGGTCCAGAGAGTTTGGAGCGGACGGCTGAGCAGATTCTTGGGCGAGGCGGTGCTCTGCTGGGTCAAAGGTCGTCTGGTGACAGGCCACCTGATCCCCGTGGGGGCAAACCGCTCCAGAGACAGATGGAGCCGCGGTTGGTGGAGAGTTTGGGTGTTTGCTCGGAGCCGGAGGTGACTGGTTCGACTGGGTGGTTCCATTGGAGGAACCAGCCAACCAGCACTGGTAGAGGCTCTCGGCCCGCTCGTAGAGGCTGCGTTCAAACCACACGTTGCCACACTCGGACTGCAGGCCGATCAGAGCGGCTCGGGGCTCAGACGGCTGCTTGGCCTTCTTCTGAGGCTTCTCCAGACTCTTGGTCTCGCTGTTGGCCTTCTCCTCAGAGCTGCCCTCAGGATTCGAGGAGCGTTTCTTGCGGCGGCGGCTCTTGCCACTGCGCTTCCCATCTCCGTTGGTGCTGCCGCTCTCCGGGGAAGATGAGGCCGTCTCTTCGTTCCTCTGACCTGATCCAGTCTTGTTCCTACAGCCCGGAGCTGCGTCTGAGGACCGGTCCACTTGACAGTGAGGCTGATCGTGCTCCGACTGATCTGCTGCCGAACACTGGGGGGTCTTCTTAGACATCTTCTTTGATCCGTTGCAAGAAAAAACAAAAAAAGAGAATAACAGGAAGAAGCTTTTGGATTAGTTAGAGAGACGCAGGAAGGATTAGAAACACAAAAAAGGGGACTGATCTATTTCAATCAGGGTCAGACACTGAATTTAGATGGTCAAAGAGATGCATGTATAACACAAAGCAAAACACATGCAGCAAATAGAAAAGAACCCATGCAGATGAAATACAATGAGCAACAGACCCAAAAGGTACAAGCAGGTACAGGAACCTCTGGAACTTATTCAATCCAGAACTATTTCAAACCTTTAATATGAAATCACTCACGAGATTTAACAAATCTGGACACAAATGACATGAGAAGGTGTCTAGATATAATAAATCAAAAGCACAAGCTGATGATGGATAAGCACCGACATGCTCCTACATGCAAATCAGCTGATTCAGTAGGTTCTCTGTAAACAATCCCATAAAGAGCAAGCTGGGGTTTGTGTAACGCGACAGAATCCTGTTGCATTACAGGAAATCCAACACAAACACAAAGATGAAATGAATTTGGACACACTTGTTTCTACTTAATGCTTAAAACCACAATTCAAGCTCTTGACTCACCTTGCTTGGTTAAGCCGCTGAGCTCAAACTAGTATCAGAGTCAAATGCTCAACACGTTCTTTTCATCCAGTTAACCGCAAGCCATTGAGAAAGAAATTCAACAATCACCACCTCACGAAACAGGCGAGGCCACACAGAGAAAGGTACAAGAACACGTGTTGAAGAAATACTCACTCGTCAAATTCTGAATGCAAGATGAGAGGAAAGAAGTTGAGTGTTAAAGATTTGTCCCAAGTAAGAAGTCGACAAGAACATAAAGCCTTTAGTTTTGGGGTGAGGATGAATGTGAAGAAATCTAAGACTTTAATATTAAATGAGATCAAATCAATGCCCACTTCCTGTTCATCAGTTTTTCTCCTCGCAATTTAGTTTACATTTGTCATTAAAGCAGTTTGGAAAATACTCCTCAGTCTAATAAAGTAAAAATTAACAGTGATTAAAAGTATTAAGCCAGATTTATAGATTCCTTTTCCTAACGACTCCCTGGCTGGGCGAGTTTGCAGCGGCCGCTCTTATTGACGACTCAGTTTTTAGTTGTCATTACTTGTGTACTGATAGTGTATTTGATTTGCGGGGTCCTATTTTTAGCCACACAGTTGGTGCACTCATATTTCTGCAGCACGACTGTGTCTGTGGGATCAACTCAGAATAAGCCGCAGTGTGTGATCGTGGTAAAGTACCAGCGTGTCCCCACGTGCAATAAGACAGTTCTGTCTAGTCTTGAGGGTAACTCTTCAATATGTCGAAGAAAAATGTAATAAATTACTTTACAAAACGTGCAGATATTCTCGAGAAGAAAAAACACAGGTGCATTGATTCAGATCTCTGGATTTTATGTCAAATTCATGAGTCAAACCCAAATATCCAGGTTAATAATCAGTTGGTTTAAGTCCCCGTCCATAAATCCATCTATATTCTACTGCTCATCTAGATAAGGGACGTGTTAATGAATTATATATGATAATATCTGTAATTGTGATTATATACAGAAGGGAGGGACTGAGAGAAAGGTGATAAAATATCAATAAATCCATGTATTTTACAAAAAGCATAAAGGAAATCATGTTTAAGGTTAAAGATATTGTCTGGAGCAGGATTTAATATGTCATTATCTTGAAGGACTAATTATAATAGTTTAATTATTGATTTGCTTCATGTCCTCAATCTATTTATCCATCTATGTTCCGCTGCTTTTCAATGCACAGGTTGTGTTTGATGAGTAATTTATAGTGTTATTGCAGAAATGGGACAAAATAAAAATACATTCATGCATTTTCCAGCTGAACATCATGTTAGGAGTTAACACCACAGGTTCGAGTCCCCTGGAGCCTGAGAGGAGATGGAACCAGTGACTTCACAGAACATGGAGGATTAAACTGGTTCCCATGAGGTCAGCTCCAGTTCACAGACTCCACACAGAACACACACACACACACACGTGTAAAGACGTGTTACTGACTCACGTCCTGTTCGACTCTTTAACACGTCGTCATGTGAGCTAACAGCAACGTTAGCTCTGTCAGCATGTTCAATTAGCTGTGATGCAGCTCTGTCACCGGAAGGTTAACGTGACACTTATCATATTAATATGATCATATATTAATTATTTAATAAATGCATCTGTCTGAACACGTGACCTCAAAGCATTGGTTTTCATTTTAAACCATTGAAACGTCAGAGCCGGCTAGCGTTAGCATTAGCACTAGCTAGCCTGTCCAGTTCAGCTAGCCGCCTGCTAGCCTCGGCTAACATGAGCCGAGTCCCTGCGCAACGTTAAACACACAATATATGATAACATCGTGTCACCACAACCTGTTCGGGTCCCTGCGGTGACACACACGCTGGACCACAGACTGTCAGGCTGCGTTACTTACTGTTGAGGGTTCGAGTCCGAGAGGAGCCAGGCCAGTGGATGACACGCGTCTCTACAGCGGAGGGAGGAGGAGGAAGAGAGCAGAGGTGAGGGATCTGTGAGAGGAGGAAGAGGAGGAGGAAGAGGTGACTGATCTGGGATAGGAGGAGGAAGAAGAGGAGGAGATTGTACTGTGAGAGGAAGAGGATAGAGGAAGAAGAGGTGAATGATCTGGGGTAGGCGGAGGAAGAAGAGGAGGAGATTGATCTGTGAGAGGAAGAGGATGGAGGAGGAAGATGTGACTGATCTGTGAGAGGAGGAAGAGGAGGAGGAAGACGAGAGCAAAGGTTAGTGATCTGTGAGAGGAAGAAGAAAAAAAGGAGGAAGAAATGAAGAGGAAGAGAGCAGAGGTGAAAGATCTTTGGGAGGAGGATATATCTAATATCTATATATCGATATATATTTAGAGAGGGATCAACATTTTCAGTTCATGTATTGAGAAACCGTTTATATCTTCAATCTGTCTGTTTATGTAGTGACATGATTGAATAATAATTGATAAGAACATGTGGAATATGCTGGTGAATTTATAAAACTTCATTAATTTAGCCAAAGATTCCAAGACATGAAAGTAAAGAAGAAGAATTTGTTGAGCAGTTTAATGAGGAAACAGCTGATGAGTCTGAAAAACTACCACACAAAAAGTCACTGAGCTGCAAAGCAACAACAACCTCGAAGCCACAATCAGAACAACAACCCCCCTCGAGTTCTGTAAAGTGAACGTTCCTGAGGATGTCACCGTTCTGAGGAAACACAATCTGTGTTTTTAAACAACACTGCTGCAAGGACGCAGCTCCTTAAATAAATTAAATTAAATAGAAATAAAAAGGCAACGCACAAAGTCATCCTGTTCACATGACACTTTTATGAAATCAACTCCACACACTTGGCCTTGTCCATAATATTTTCCTACAAATTGTGTCGCACAACAAGTGCTGAATGTGGCAGATTATTAAATAACACATTTCAATATTAAATACATGTTCAAAATCCTTTCTACGCTACACATTACATTACATGCACAAAACTCAATCAAGGCCAGTAAGGCAATTCTGGATATGTGTAGTTTACACAATTAGTTTTTGGACCGATTGATGCTTCACAGTTTTAGACCAGTCAGTGTTTTGAAACATGACCCCAACAAGCCACAACACTGCACCTTATTGTGGTGAAAGTATACACAACTTTGAGCAAAGTCTAATTTGGGTCCCTGACTTTATTATTTACTGACTGAATCCACAACATCGATTATTGGTGTGCATGTAAAAAGTAGTGATTCTCTCAGGGTCACGTTAAGATAATTTACTTTTCAGTGTCGGTATTGAGGTCGAGCCAATATTCACCTTCCAGTCCTTCCAGTGAGAGAGGCCAGAAAAAAAGGAGAAGATTGAAATGCACTTGTTTAGGTGGAAATAAGGGAGATAGAAATAAAAAGGTCCCGTCCAGTTTTGTGTCCATGTTCCACGACGAGTCTTGGTGCTTTTCCTAAAGTCTGATGAGCAGGTATTTAAAAAGGCAAACATCATTTCCTGCTTCCTGCCGCCGACTTCCTGCCCAGCTCCCTGGCTCTCTCAGTGGCCGACTCCACGGCGCTCATGGTCGTTGCCCTCAAGCCGCCTTGCTCCAGCGTGTGGAGCCCGTAAATGGTTGTCCCCCCTGGGGTGCAGACCTCAGAGCGCAGCTGAGCTGGATGCTTCCCGGTGTCGCGCAACAACCTCCCGGCACCCTGCGACACACACACAGCGGCAAAATCAGATCCATGAGGAGGGCTGACGGTATCAATGGGATCTGATGTACTTCACGCTGTCCACTTGTGATTGGATCACATGAGACAGATGTTAATATCAGGTTGGAAGAGGGCTACGAGCTTTAACAGCTTTTTTTAATGCTGCACATCTTATTGTATTGTTCCCAGGATGCATTTTAAATCTCTGGATTAAAGATAAACCAGCTGGAAAAAAAACAATCTCCATGAATCACTGTATGTAAAGCGTAAAGAATAAACTGTAAATCAACGTATAGTTTCCAAGAATCTCCAATTTCTCTCTATATTCCCATTTTTCATTTTCCCCTTAAGAATTGAATCTCCTTTTCATCCATGTTTTGCAAAAACAACTTAAAATCGAATTATGAAATTAAAACCTCAACAGTTATGCCTCCAGACTTAGACGTTAAAGAGCATAGATTATTTTGACTTCAACGTAAACTGATGATATTGCTGATGAGCAAAAAAAAAAAAAACACGACTGACCAGAACGGTCTGTGATGCAATGCTGTGGGCCAGAGCACTGGGCATCCCCATCTTCACAGCTCCTTCTGCCAGAGCTTCAGCGAACAGATAAACCTGCAGAGAAGAATCACAGGCATCAGATTATAAAGTCCAGTAACTCTGCTTTCTGGTTGAAAACTAAATATGAATCTGAGTCCTTGTAACCGTGTCTATGTGTTTATTCTGCACAAGTCTCAGTAAAATGCTTAAAAGTTTGGACAGAGGAATCTGTTCAGTCCTGGTGTTAACAGAATAAATCCTACTTAAGTCACTTTGTATAACTGTTCAATCTGAGGTCACTCACGAAAGCGACCCCACTCCCACTCAGGCCAGTGTGGATGTCGATCCAGGCCTCAGGTCCCTCCTCCACCAAACCACAGTGATGCAACAAGGAGCGCAGCAGAACGCCGTCCTCCTCCTTTGCATGAGATCCTCGTGCAAACAGCAGAGCTCCTTCCTGAACCATGCATGGCAGGTTGGGCATCAGGCGGACGGCGACTGAATTCTCTGGAAGGAGCTGAGAATCAGACAGAGCCAGGGTCAGCGCGATTTACTCATCGTTACAGAAGTGTTTTAAAGAATCCTGTCGATTGCTCTCACCTCCTCCAACGTTGCCAGCGTCACTCCTGCTGCCACAGACACGATGATGTGTCTGTCGGTGACGTGTTGTGAGATCTCACTGAGAACGAGTGGCACCAGGTGAGGTTTGACGGCCACGAAGACGACATCCGAGCCACTGACCACCTCTACGTTGGAGTGAGTGACGGAAATCCCCAGCTCCTGGAAGCGAGAGGGAGAAATGTTGCTAACCCCCGTGAACGAATATGAATTCACACCCACAGGTGAGATAGAACAGATCAGCTTTCAGGCAGCAGCCATGGAGCCCAGCAGATGTCGGGGGGGTCATTTTGCAGTCGCATTAGAAGTTTATGACTGAGGATTTGCAGCTTGTCTCCGTTAAATATCATTGAAAGTTGTTTTGATGATGGACTGTATGATGAGAAAAAACAAGCCACGTGAACAGATCACTTTAGGATATGATGACGTATTTTACACTGTTTTCTTACATTTTATGAGACAAACAATGTAATAGAAGATTAATCAATGATGACTGGTTTATTAAAGCCTTATAAACACACACGTGTGGCTTTACTTTGCTTCAGCCACTTAAGCACAATGCTAACACTTTAAGATTGTTTGCGTTCTGTAAACCCTTAGACACATTTCTACTTGAGAACATTAACTTCTGATTCCTCTGCAGAAAATACTGACAACAAGGAAACTCAGTCACAATCTCTACTTCTGCTTCTGAGTCATGGTGTTGAATTAATGAGTGTCTGAAAGTTAGTGTTTGTAGAACAAGCCGATGTCACCGTGAAGATGAACTTTGACCTTTCGAACGTCAAATTAGACATTTGAGTAAAATTCTATCGTTATTGAGTTGAATTCTTCAGTTATGGTAAAATGTTACAGCTCCTTTCTGATCTATCAAGTTTTCAAGGATGGGACGGCTGTGAGGTCACAGGAACCTTGAACTGTGACCTCTATCCACAAAGATCCAATCAAGAAGAGGAAATTCCCTCCAGGTGTTTTACCACAGTTTACATGTTCATATAGATCGACATGAGGACATGAGAATATGATCTGTGCCCGGCGGATGAGACGCACCTGAAAGCGTGCGAGGTTCCTGGCGGACGGTGCGCTCACTTGGATGTTTGCAGGAAGAACAGTTCCTGTAGATGGAAACAAACTGTTAAAAGAGTCAATACACCAAAATTAAATCCTTTACCTGAATCACAGACCGGTTTTATTTTCCACTCACCGGACAGGATGCCCTTTGCGATGCCGTACGCCATGTTGCCTGCACCGATAAAACCGATTTTCAGCTGCGAGTCCATCTCGGGGTCCATTTTTATCTGAAAGATGAAAAAAGACAGAACAGATTAGAGCCGGGAACGTCAACATCAATCACAGGACGAGCTACAACACAATCTGTTTCCCACAGGAACAAGAGAATCACACAATCTCACACCCACTTAGTCTGTTATAAACAATACAGAGGAACAATAAGTTAATTAATCAATTTAAAACCATTTATAGTCATTTTTCAGACAAATGTTTCTTCCTTTTAAACTGTGAGGATTAATTGAGGAACAAATGAGCAGATTAATTAATTATGAAAATAATTGTTAGATGCAGTTCTAAGATAATCAATCATTTAAGATCAAGTTCTTTTACTTAAGCAATAAGCAAGAAATAAATCAAGAATCACTTTTATATTACTAAATGCATAGAGGGGCTTTTTTTGCAGGACTTTTGCTTATTACCGAGTTAAAATATGCTTTCAAAATAAAAGCAACAACATGAAAGTATTTTACGTGACAACGTTCAACAATGAAATTGCCTGAAACTAGAAAAAAAAAGGGCGAAACTGACGAGAAAAATCTAGAAACAAGAATCTAAAAAGAAGAGAGGTTTGTCTTTTACATTTCAACCAGTGCAAATCAAATTTAATACAATGTCTCCGCCACAGTACACGTCACCGACATCCACAAATAAACTGTAAAAGTAAAAAACACACTGTTTCAGGACACCTGTATCGACAACCCACAGCAAGAGACCACAACACACACTTTGTTGACTTGCACACAAGAAACAGTTCAGGCCACAAGTTGCGTTTCAACAGATTTCCCACAACTGCTCCTACAGCAGCTTCCCTGTTCTTGGTCTTTTGATTGCCATGCAGCTGCACCCCTAACCCAGCTAGACAGTTTGCCGGGCCAATAAACCAGCACAGAACCCAGTTCCAGTCTGGCTGTGAATCAGAATTCTCCCTCGCTCTCATTAGGATTTCTGCATGTACTGAATAGGCCTTGTTCAGACCTGGTAACATCCGTCCTGAGGGATCCGATCACAAGTAGACAGCTCTAAGTTACAGGTGTAACTGCATCTTACCCAAGATGCATTGCAGACGCATTTGAGATCCGATCACAACAACCACATTCTTTTATCAATGAGAACCCAAATGTGTCCTTGGCCAAATTTGAAGAACCGCCGACTCATCTCAAGTTCTCCGACCCGCCGCCAAATCACAATGAATCAAAAGTATTTCACACTTGTCAGGGACCATATTTGATTTGTGGATATAGATCAGATCGCACCACGTTCGGAGTTGGTCTGATCAGATTCATGAAGCTTCTCCTGACTCCTCTCCAACAGAATCAGGAGATACACACACAGAGAACACTGACACATCTGTACACACAAGGCTGGGTCAACACAATAATTTGGTTATAACAAACATCCAATCACAAGTGTTCACAGGAGACACGATGTATTACCGGGTGTGAGCACAGGTACTTAGCGCTGGCTACTTGTGATGGGATCTCTCGATATGGAGGTTATTAGCAAGACTCCCATGTTAATACTAAGTCTGAGTAAACATATGATTTTCAGAATGTAGCATTTGGTGCATTGTGTAGAATTATGTTCTATAACCTATGAATAACAGACATCAAATCTAGAGAGTCAAAGGGTTTATTAATCTATTCGTCCATCCAGAGTATGAATACACATCTACTTCGATGTGACCTGCAGTTCTTTAAGGGCTGTTGTCTTTACAGACGTCTGTGATTTGTTATTGAATAATTCGATGCTAGATTGAACGTTTGTCATTTTTCAAGCATCATATCTAATCCACAATCCAAGAAAGACTGCTGCACCTAATGTATTATATAAACAAACAACTTTTATCTTTAAGTTGCACATTTAAAAACCAGCCTATTCAGTAAATAGTATTTCAATCCTTCCTCTATTATTCTAGATTCTGTTTTTAGTCATTATTCTTATTTCCATGCTTCTTCTTTGTGCTGTGGTGTGAGTTTTGAATTTCCTACATCTTATCTGAGGAGATCAAACTGAATATGTATTTGGGTTGTCGACTGAGCGAAATAAGAAAATTAATGACCAGATATTGGTTTTAGAGAATTTGTAAATGTAGCTTGTAAAATATCTCAAAATGTTTTATAGACTAAAAGAGCAAGACAATATGTGGATGAATTAATTTACACTACTCTTCTAGATTATGAAATCTAGAAGAGACATGACCTAACAGCATCACAACCTGCAGCCTCCGAGACCCACAGCCACACTCTGCAGGACAGATGTGCAGCAGCTGCTAATAACTACACACGGGTGTGTGGGTGCATGTAAACAACACAAACCAACGCATGCATCTACACAACACACGAGACACACGGAACCACAGCTAACGACACACTCCACGGGATCCACGGCGTCACCCCTACAATTAAATCCAGGTTCTGAGCGGTGTTCCCCGGGCAGGGCCGAGGCCAGGGCGGCATCGACGCTTCTCCGTCCGAGTCCTCGGTGCCCTCGTCCATCCGGTCAGAGTTCACCCCGGCCCCGACCAGCGGGTGTCGGGACTCCATGATGGCGACCATCGTCTTCTCGTAGCGCCACCAGCCCTGGATCTTGCTGGGGGCCGGGGCGTTGGGCGCCTTCTTGCACTTGTAGTACGCACTTTTGAGAAGTTTCCAGCGGAACTTGAGTTGGTCCACGGAGCGGTGGTAGCCCGCCGCGGTCATCCGCCGGTGCGCCACCTTGAAGAGCTTGTTGTTGCGCACCTTCCTCCCGTCCAGGCACTTCTTCATGTCCAGCTCCTTCAGGGTCTCCAGGAACAGCTCCGTCTCCCGCACGTCCCAGTTCTGCTTCTTCATGCCGGGGTCGTCCATTGTTGCTCTGGCTAGTTAGCTCGTCGGCTACTAGCCCGCTAGCAGCCCGGCAGCAGGGCGCTCACACGGCTAGCGGACTAACTAGCATGTCTGATGGGGCTAGCTTGAATCCCAGTTAGCCTACAGGTGGTAGACACGGTGCTAGCATCGGTAAATCTAGCCTCCGCTGCTGCTAGCCTGCTAACCCGGGACAGCGAGAGAATAATCCGGGACAGATTAGATTAGGACAAACAATGCACGTGTCTTGTTGACGGGACAAGCATGAAGTACCGCGGAGTGACACACGCACCGAGGCCGGGCGACGCAGCGGGACGGCGGCTAGCTGCCGGAGGGAGGCTGGGTATTCACCTGCTGGGTCTCAGGGCTGCAGACGTCCGACGGTCCTTTAAACCTCAAACTGGTCTTTAATTGTCAATGACCAGTTCCTTCGGATCCGCTGGAGACACCTGTCCCAGAGTGACAGCGCCGCCACGTGGTTCTAAGAATAACAGGAAAGTTTTGCTCCGTATGGTGGCCGAGAGGGCTCAACACGTGACTATAAAGATAAACAACTTTCATCGAGTTGACACGTGATCAACACAAAGTCACAACAACATGCAAATTCAGGAACATGCAGCAAGGAGACAAAACGGAAGTGAAGTGATGAACCTGTCATTAGTTCCATCACCACTGACCTGTAGCACACTGCAAACAACTACAACCACATAACCTCTAGGGGGCGCTAGGCGAGGTACTCCACAATGAATGGGGGTCCAAAATAAATACATTTTATTTTCATCACCAAATTAACATTTGCAGCTCTATATATGTTTGTTTATTATCTATTTACATTTTGTTCTTTGTTTATTTGTAGTTAATACTTTACATTAGTTTGATGTTTAACCCCCAGATCCCTACTGTGAATATCGTCCTTAAATAATGTCAAATCGCACACAACAAATAAGAATAAATATTAAACATTCAAGATAAAATGAATTAAGATTGATAAATAATTCGACCGCAGCCATACTTTCTACTCTGAAACATCCGAGGGGTACTTGAATGCAGCATCATAAAAACACCAGTGGGTTGGTTTGTTTTATTTTACTTTCCCACTCAATCCAGGTGGGCGGTGCCTTCCCCATCTTTCTCACCAGCACGGCCCCTGCACCGCCCCTCTTTCTCTCATCTTGGACTTAAATCGAACACAACCGTTACAAGCTGATTAGTGCGGAGTGTGTGTGGACAAAAATCAATCATGAGTCATTTCAATCAGCTGTGAGTGTGTGTGTCTGTGTGTGTTAGACCTGCTTCACACTCGGTGCACATCGACCTGCAAACCACAGGTACAGGTTTTTTAGTAATAATCTTATTTGATGCTTTTAATCCACTGTGCAGAGAAATTGTACATCTTTGCTATACGTGCACATTTATGCACAATTGTGTTGCTGAGCGCTTTAAAAGTGTTAAAATGTGATTTTTTTATTGTTTCCTGTTTGCTGTGGTGCTCTGCAGAAGAAACAGTCCAAACTTCCTGTGTTTTACATTTGTCATGCCTTAACTGGAAACGAAATCATGTTCGTATCTGTTAAATCTCGTTTTGTTACATTTTTCAATATTAATCCAAATTAATAATTGTGTATATAGTGAATTCCTTAATTTTCAATAGAAACACTGTGCATGGTGTGAGCAGCAGAGCAGACATGCCTGGACAAGCCTCAGTGTTGACTCCACTCAAATGCATGAATCATTGAATGAATTATGTTTTTATAATGGATTTACAGTGTCTCCAGGTAACAAGACATTAAAATCCACATACACCAGATTTAAAATCCTGCATATACATTTTAAAATCTATAAATCCAAACACACACACACGCACACGGTCTGGTATTGGAGCCATCTAGTGGTGGTCCCTCTGAAGTGTGGTCGTTCTCTTCCATTCAAATGTGTTTAACTTTACTCTGATGAGTGAGATTCACTTTGCAGAATGATGCACTGAACCAATCTGTGCACAAGTTAAATTAAAGCGGTGTAATAATCACAAAACCTCCATTAAAACTGCAGCAAACATTAACAAAAAAAACTAAGTCAAATTTATAAATGGTGTGATGACAATTTGCCTTTTTTTAAATCAGCACCTGCAAAAAGTTTGTTATCGCACTTCACAGGAAGATTGTTCCCTCGCTTGGAGACGAGAGAATTTCTCCTCCAAGGTAAATCCATATTTTGGAGATCAAAAAATAACATGTTAAAACCACCACTTTCCTACTGTAGATTCCAGATGTGTTTTTGGAAATTGTGGATGATTTTATTTCAAATTCTCATCTCATTCGTTTGGAAAAATCTGAAAAATACAGTTCCTGTTTTTATGGGGATTTGTAAAGTGCACCAAAAACCAGAATATAAGGCTTTAATCTGAATTTCCCACAGGATTAATAAAGTATCCATCTATCCATCTATCTATCTTAATGTGATTTATGTCTGAATGTGAGTAATAAAGCTCCACACGTAACTATTACATTCTTTAATATAAACGTTTCAACCGGAAAACTCAAAGTTTGACACTTAAAGCATAACAGAGGAAAAAACTAGATTGAAGTTTTTAACCCTTCACTTCAACATGTGTTCTTGTTTTTCCAGACATGGATCGACTCCTGCTCCTCCTGCTCCTCCTGCTCCTCCTCACCTGTCAGTGTCCGGCCGTCAGCGGACTGTTTGAGTGGCTGAGTCGGACGGAGGCTCCTCCAGCTCCACCTCCTCCACCAGCCGCTGCAGCTCCAGCTCTTCTGGCTAAAGACGCTCAGTTTGAGATGACCACTGGCGACGAGAAGTTTTTGTCCGAGGCGAAGCAGATGGAGCTCAGCCCGTTGGACAGCTGTCATTACAAGGTCCAAACAAACCTTCACAGTCTAGACACCTTCGTTTTTGATTCATGTGCCAAGTGCTTTTTTGTTTGAGCTTCTCCTTGTAAAGATTTAGAGTTAAAATAAAATCCTGATTCCGGTTAATTCATTGACAAAGAAATGTAATTCAGGCCTTAAGCTCAAAATTGTATCGTAAATGTCGGACTATAAATAAATGAAAACATGAATACAACTGAATATATAGACAAAATACAATTCCTTGTTATGTAATGTAAAAACATAAATTCACATCTTCTCTGCATTGTTTATTTCATGAAATAAAACTTTTCATATTGCTAAACCTAACCATTGACACCAATGTGTCTGGGAATATTGAGCCTTAGTTTATAGGCTAAATATTGGATCAAATCTATTTAATTTACCATGAAAGTAAATCCTCACACTGTAAAGGCTGCCACTAAAAACCTTTTTAAAACCCGATATCAATATATTTCCTTGCGACCTTCTAACACACTGATGTGAATGACGGGAAAAGCTTTAGAACAAACTGGAAATGGAATGATACTGGTTTTGCTCCTGTCTCCCAGGTGGTCGCCCGGCTGAGGTCGAGCTGTGAGAGCCTCTCCGAGGAGCAGCTGGCGAAGCTCGGCGTGGTTCTGTTCAACTGTCAGGCCGAGAGCGAGGGCCGGCAGACCTACCCCTGCACAGAGGAAATGGTGAACACACACACACAGTTATTCTACATCATTTACTGTAGTACACTGAATCATTTCCCTCGGTGTTTCAGTCTATTAAAGAGTGCACGGTGGACATGGACCCGGACACGTGGAACGCTTATCACATCGTGAGCAACCGAGCTCGCTCCGTCTGCTACGCCACTCGCCAGCAGCTGTTCCGACGCCGAGCGGAGCACACGGTCAACGCTCTGATCTCCACGGCCACCAGTCAGCTGGACGCCATGAAGGACCTGAAGGTGGAGTTGGGTTTATCTTCTCCCTTCGCAGCTTCCCCCGTGCAGCAGTGTGTCATGTGATCTGTGATGGTGGTTGCACAGGAGGGCCAGTCGGAGCTGCGGGAGCTGACGGCGGCCTCCCTGGACAAGCTGCTGCAGGGCCACAGCTCTCTGCAGGTCCAGCAGGGGAAACTGCACGAAGGCCAGGGGCAGATGGAGAGTTCACTGAAGAGCAACCTGGAGCGTCTGGGTCAGGAGAAAGCTCTCATCGCCTCTGGACAGGAGCTGGTGGCTCAGCTCATCCAGGGCATCACCACCAGGATGGGTCAGTGCTTTTATGTGATTCCAGAGAGGAAGCATTTGTTATTTCTGTATCTGTGCTTCATTGCTGTGATCTTATTATTATTTCTGGTGCTATTAGAAATATAATATCTCAACCATCTCATCCTTTAGAGAACGTGAGTGAACATCTGCAGGTCCAAGGCTCCGAGGTGCAGGACAGCCACAAGGCCATCGTCAGAGACCTGGCAGACGTCCGACACCAAGCTCAGGACATCTACGAGAAAATTGGTAATAAAACACAGGAACTCATTCTGAAGTCATCACGTGATTTCTGCGTCTGCAGTTTATATCCGTCCTGTTCGATTGTGTTGTTGCTCAGACCACAGTATGCTGGAGTTCCTGCAGTACCAGGACCAGACCTCCCAGTACTACAGCGACCTGATGGACAAACTGGAGCGTATGAACAGCACGCTGGGCTTCATGCTGCACTACATCGATAACATGCAGAGTCGGATAGAGGAGCGTCTGCACGTGATCCAGGGCTACCTCGGCTGGGCAGGTGAGACCGACCCACGACGTCTGTGCACCTGCTCAGGGCTCAGATATTTTGATTTGTAATATAACAGTTAACGCATAACGCAGCATTTACAGAAACCCACTGTGTTGTCCTTTAGCAAACCAGACAAAGTATTGTGCAATATGAAGGGTGGACATTTACAATTTGAAGTATGAACAGTACGACTGGTGTTGATCACAGAAAGTGCAAAAACAAACTCAGAAAATTGGCGAGAAAGGGAATCAATTAATGTCTTGATCATTTTTGCAGGCCTGAGTCTCACGGCCATGTGGACGTGCATTGCACACACAGGCTACTTCGTGATGTCTGCCGTCCTCCTGACCTTCCTGCGGTGTCCCGGTTTCTCTCGAGCGATGCTGCTGCTCACCGTCCCTCTGAACGCCGTGGCCGAGGTCAACCAGCAGCCAGCGCTGGACCTCGGCAGCCTCACCCTGCTGCTGCTCACTGTGTCTCTGGGTACAGACTAGAAAGACCTGCCAGCAAGACGAACAGAACGGCTCCTGTGTTTTGCGTGAATGTGCTGATCACGTGTCTTTCACGTGTGCAGGTCACTGGTTTGTGAAGCAGCTGTGGTCGAGCCTCAGTGGGAGGTCGGCTGTCCCGCTGCCTCTGGCCCCGTGTGACGTCGTGGAACCAGAGAAGCACCAAGTTCCAGCAGGTCACTCGTATCCGGCATCGTCTACACCTCAGAAGTGAGTCCGCAACTCACAACAACTTTCAGTGAACCTGACATTTGTTTTCCTGATGGTTGTGTCGATTAGAAAAACACCTGGTATAATGTGACAGAACCCACATGGGACATTTTCAAAACATCTTAACTTGTAAAATCAAATGTCCAGGACAAAAAGTACTTTGATTCAGAAAAATTACATTTAAGAATTGTGTTCGTCAGCAGAATTACACGAAAACAATCTTTACTTGTAGAGCACCTTTGATACAAGAAATGCAAATAGTTTAACGACTAAAATACATGTTAAAATGACATTTAAAAGAAGTTGAATGAATTAGAACAGAAAAGAAAGTGATAAAAAAAATAAAGGAGTGACGACAAATAATTCCTAATCTCAGATCTGCATCTTTCTACACTTTTCTTGGACCATGTCTCAACACACCAACGGAACAATTCAAGTTCCTTAGTGGAGGTGATCAAAATGTGCAGCAGTAGAAGAGATTTGTGCTCTTATTACTTTGTAGTCTCTCAATTTGATGCCGTGAGTTTTATTCTTTAATCCTCAGAGATGAAATGGTCGGTTTCCTGGAGCCAGACGACCTCCTGCACCAGGACAGCTTCTTGTCAGGTCAGATTAAATATATATATATCACACCTTTTCAGATTTGTGGAATATTAAAGAAGCCATTCCTTTGGCGTTTTCGTGACTGTTTGCTGTGTGCAGGCGACCTGGGGCTGTCAGTGGTGTCTCCTCCTCGCAGGAAGCCGATGCTCGAATCCAGGTTCATGCATATAAAAGGCACATCCCTTCACTCCACTCCCAGACTGATGGAACGTGTTTCTACGGTAGGAAAGTCCCTCCCTGACTCAGGCTTCTCACGCTATGAGAACAATTGAGATCATGTTTTGATAAATATATAATGACGCTGCTTAGGCCCTGGTTGACGACATACCAGTGAGGATCCTGGGAGGAGTTTTTGATGCAGTGAACGACTCACGTGATTTATTGAATGACTCTCGATGTGCCAGTCCAGCTCCGTCACTAGTTAGCAACAGGTTGGTGATTTATGTTTTCTTCACACTGGGGCCTGAAAGATCTATCGATGGCAGAAATCAGTCTGAATCAAAAGGGTCGGACACATCTGCCTTTTATGTGAAAAGGTATTTTACAGAATAACGATTTTCAAGTTATTTATAATAAAGTTGTCGTTTAAACTGTAAAATATCAAGCAAAAGTTTGATAATGACTTTTGATGGCTGCTGCACACTAGAGCAGAGGTATTCAACAGGGGGGCCGCGACCCCTAGGGGATCCACAGTGTACTGCAGGGGGGTCGCAACATTTGGTTGATTAGACACATTTTTCGGATTTTTTTTTTTAAGCTATTTTTTATAAGACAATATCGTTAAGTCAGCAATACACACACTGCAGCTCCTATACCATACATGTTTAAAATAAGAACATGAATATATGAACCTGTGTATTATTTGAATAGCTTAGTATTGAATTCACAAAATACAGTGTAGCTATGTTTATACATAGCACTAGGCCCAGTTAAATATAGAACACAATTTTATGCTATATATATATATATAGTAGGGGGGTCAGTGCTTAATCTCTCCATCAGTTTGGGGGTCCTTGGCCTGAAAAACGTAGAAGACCTCTGCACTAGAGGATAATTGGATCAGAAGAAGTCTTCAGATGTGACTGTGCTCTAATGACTAAAAGTTGGTCATAACTTTCTCATCTGATAAAAGTTCTACACATTAAACTGATCATGAACTTCTGATGTCCCTGTGGCAGCTCTGCGTCCGGCCGTCAGCTGTGCAATGGGATCACTAAGACGGGGAAGGCCTGTAAGAAGAGAGCCGTGCTGGGACTGGACTTCTGCAGAGTCCATGATGGAGGCCACGCCTCCTGGACTCACTCCTGAAAATACTCCACTTCTTCCTCAGCATGAATTTCATTGGTGGACGTTGCATTTTCCTTTGTAGTTGCATTCAATTTGCTAAGCAGGAAATATGGTTACTCATTTTTAAAAATGTACTTTATTATTTACACTTTTTAATGTTCATTTTTAAGTTAATAAATTATTTCTTAACCCATCAATAAGTCTGTATCTGGTCTGTGTCTTGCGACAGCCGCTCTATTTGCGCTGCTGGATTCGATCATGGAATTAATCTTCCATTTGAGATATGAAAACCGGCTCAGACTTCTAGCCTCAGCTCAGCCACATGTGAAATCGTTGCTTCAGCTCCTTCCATGAGAGAGAAGGCTGTTGTGCCTTTAAAAACAAGCGATAGGGAAATAGGTATAAAGTAATAGGCTACATTTTTATAATTCCAATTTCAATGGGAAAATAAGGGAAGAACTCATAACTGGATTAGAGAGGATGATTGAGAACAATCTGGCTAGTGTACGACCCGCTCTACCTCCTAAGCCACAGCCGCTCAATGTGATGGAGCTCTTAACATTCACACCGGACACTTGAAGGCTTGATCATTGATATCAAATTTATTTTCCTCAGTCCAAACATTAAAAAATCACTGCAACCTATACATATATTTAAATAAACCAATTTAAAAATTCTGAATCCCAAACCACTCCCCAATAAAATGACTCGCACCTCATAAATAAAATGCTACACATTGGTAGTAGAATGTGTAACTTTACCCAGTACTGTGGTGCAGACATTTACTTACAAAGACCATCTATATATAGAAGAGTGTGAAGGATCTGTGTTAAATGTGTTTGCATGTACAAAGCATACAATAAAATAAACAGCAGATTAACGCCTCTTCCTCTTCTCAGTCAGTGGAGGACTGAAGACATTTCTCACTTGCGGGCGGAGTCGTAATTGGCAACGAACCAATCGGAGGTTTCCTTTATGGCTGTAAGTGACAAGAGGATTCAGAGGAGACAAAGAACAGATGACAATCCAGCAGCACGTACCCACAAACAAACTACCATTTGAGAAACTGCTCCCACCTTGTTTGAAGGGCGTGAATTTGAAGTTTGGCTGGTAGCGCTTCAGCTTGGCATTGCTGGCAGTCTTTTTGAACTGGCCATCGGATCTACTGGTGTCGTACTATCACATCAAGGTTAAGGAAACAGGATTGAATCTGGATACACCTTATGTGTCTCATATCAAAGTCAATTTTATACAAATTTCATACGTTAACAGTGTCAAACATTTTCCAAAATAAAAAACTAAATGTTATGGGATTGCCTTCTTTTTAGGCATTGATCACTTTAACTTTCTTAATATCTGGTTAAGATTTGAAGATGACTGAGCAACACAAAGCTAGTGATCCATTAAATTGGACATCATAGAACTTAAACTTGCAGCAACTATGATAAGGGATTTTCATTTTCAATCCTCACCCTGAGCATCTGTTCTCTGTAACTCTGTTGAGTGGGTTTGATCTCCTATGAAAAGAACTGACAGGTCTTAAAAACCAGAGTTTATCTCCAATATTCAGCAGGAAACTTTTAAAAATATGAAGGATTCTAAACAGATTTCTGTGGATTTGTTACAGCGGCAGTTCAGTCACAAATCAGTCCAGAGTCCAGACTAATGTAAAAACAACAGATTCAGGTTGAACAGCTTTGGGTCAACTAGTGATTTAAAGGATACTTGAACTTCTCCTTCAAAGCCCATCGCCTGGATGACTTCATCTGCTGCTTCCTTGATGGACACTTCGTCTTCCTCTCCAACTGCGACCGACAGACACAACACAGTGACTAAACTTCTCAGCTTCAACATCAGCATCTTCCAACGTGTCCTGTGTGACGACTTACCAGAGAGGATGATTGGGTCGAACTCTGGGTAATCGCACAGGACCCATAGGAAGAGACGAGCCAAGTCCAAAGAGTAGATGAACTGTCTTCTGGGTTTGCCAGAGCCCCAGACCACGAAGGGTTGACCCTCCTCTAATGAGCAAAACAAAACGTAAGAGTTAAGTGAATCTACAGACTATTCTTTATACCTAGTCATAGGGATGCACCAGATAAACACAATGTTATCAAAAAAATGGAAAATAAATGCAACCTTACTTAAAAAACATGATGCTCAGGATTGAAATTCTAACATTGTCAAATACACAAACCTAAAAGCTCATCTAAATCATCACGAGCTGGTTACATATCCTGTGCCAAATGTATAATATTTATTCAAGAGACATTTTTGAAAACAGAGGAAGAGAGTCCATTCTAGTCTTTGTTGTCAGTCTTTATAAACAGTATGTGCATGAGACTGTGACTTACTTTTAGCAATGTACGCTTTGTGGATGAGACCTGGCAGCACGTGACCGTCTTCCATGTTGAAGTTGTCGTGAGGACCAAACACATTTGTGGGGATCACGGCAGTGTAGGCGCGTCCGTGCTCCTTGAAATACGCCCTGGGAGACACATGCACACATTCAGCGCACTTTGTCCTTCAATGGACCAAATCATGGAAATGGTTCTATAATCAAATCTTATGAAAACATCATCTCTCGGTGGACAAACACAAACGAAAGCTTTGCATGCTAATTTGCATAGAGACAAAGAGACAAACAACCATTCACACCTACAGGCATTTTACAGTCTCCAGCTACACAACATGCATTGTGTCATTTGACTAAAGAGTATGTGGAGAAAACAGGGACAGGGGAGAACATCCACACAGAGAAGCAAGCAGCCCAGAACTAGATGTTGCTGATAAATTGTGTTCATTATTCCACAAATGTGTTTGGTAAGGTCACTGTGACCTTGACCTTTGACCCCCATATTCAAATTGTTTCATCCATGAGCTCAAGTGAAAGTTTGCTCGTAATTCGAGAGGATTTTCTGAAGGGTGTTGCTGAGATATCGTTTTCACAAGGCAACCCCCAAATCTCATTATTTGAACCTAATTTTTAAGAATATCCGTCAAAGCATTTTTTAGATATTGTGTTTGTAACAAAGGGATGGACGTACAATCCGAAAACATGATGCCTCCGTCCACCGGCTGTCACCAGAGTTCACGTACCTGTTGTGAATATCAAGCATTCTCTTTGCATAGGAGTAACCAAAGTTGGACTCATGAGGTGGACCATTATGGATCTGGTACAAAGGAAACCAAAAAAAGTTTGTGAGCATGTTCAAAACACAAAGGTGTGGTGCAGTCTGACTCCATCAGCCTCTTACCATGGTCTCATCGATAGGATAGGTGGTCTTATCTGGAAAGATGCAGGTGGATAGGCAGGACACCACCTTCACAACACCCAGTTCATGGGCTACAAGCAGCACGTTGTCATTGATGTGGATGTTGATCCTCTAGAGAGAGCAGACATATCAGTGTCAAATCTGAAAGTAACCGATTACTGGATAACCATATCACAAATTTACCACCAGCACGTCTTCGGTAACGCGGAGAATTTATGAGTGGTGAAAGCAGAAGAGGAACTCCCTCATACCCAAAAGTCCAGGTTGGAGTTCATGTTCTTGTAAAGACCTCCAACCAGAGCAGCCAGGTGGATGACATGGGTTGGCCGATGCTTCTTAAACACCGCCCGTGTCTCTTCAATGTTCCTGAATAGAGTTAAGTGAAGTTCAGGTGAGGTACAGTAAGATGAGGTGAGGTATAGTAAGATGAGGTACAGTAAGATGAGGTGAGGTAGAGTAAGGTGAGGCCAGGCACAGTAAGATGAGGAGAGGCACAGTAAGATGAGGTACAATAAGATGAGGTGAGGTACAGTAAGATGAGGTGAGGCACAGTAAGATGAGGTACAGTACGATGAGGTGAGGTACAGTAAGATGAGGTACAGTAAGATGAGGTGAGGTAGAGTAAGGTGAGGCGAGGCACAGTAAGATGAGGAGAGGCACAGTAAGATGAGGTACAATAAGATGAGGTGAGGTACAGTAAGGTGAGGTACAGTAAGATGAGGTGAGGTACAGTAAGGTGAGGTACAGTAAGGAGAGCTGAGGCGAGGCACAGCAAGGTGAGGTGAGGTACAGTAAGATGAGGTGAGGTACAGTAAGATGAGGTACAGTAAGATTAGGTGAGGTAAAGTAAGATGAGGTGAGGTAAAGTAAGATTAGGTGAGGTAAAGTAAGATGACGTGAGGTACAGTAAGATGAGGTACAGTAAGATTAGGTGAGGTAAAGTAAGATGAGGTGAGGCACAGTAATATGAGGTGAGGTACAGTAAGGTGCGGTGAGGTACAGTCAGATGAGGTGAGGTACAGTAAGATGAGGTGAGGCACAGTAATATGAGGTGAGGTACAGTAAGGTGCGGTGAGGTACAGTAAGATGAAGTGAGGTACAGTAAGGTGAGGTACAGTGAGATGAGGTGAGGTACAGTAAGGTGAGGCAAGGTACAGTAAGATAAGGTAAGGTACAGTAAGGTGAGGTACAGTAAGGTGAGGTGGGGTAAGGTACAGTAAGGTAAGGTGAGCACAGTAAGGTGAGGTACAGTAAGGTGAGGTAAGGTACAGTAAGGTGAGGTAAGGTACAGTAAGGTGAGGTGAGGTACAGTAAGGTGAGCACAGTAAGGTGAGGTAAGGTACATTAAGGTGAGGTAAGGTACAGTAAGGTGAGTACAGTAAGGTGAGGTGAGACCAGAGGCATGAGTCTCACATGAGGTCGGCGTCTTTGGACGAGAGGAATATCCATTCTTCCCCCTCCTTGTCTCCTCGCTCCTCTTTGACCACATGCTGTATGGCCCTGCCCACCAGGCCAGACCCCCCAGTCACCAACACCTTCATTGACATGGCGCGATTAACCTGGACACAAATGGAACAAAGAAACCTTTAGTGACATACAAGACGAGACACAATTGTCAGAGAGCTAACCCGGATTACCCAGGTTACAAAAAGGTATTAAAGGGGACATATTATGCCCCTTTCACCACAGTTGATATGATTCCTTGGTGTCTTAATGAAATGTCTGTAACATATTTTGGTCAAAATACCACAAGGATCATTTAAAACAGCACCCTTTTTACCCTTTCTAAAACAGCCCTTCTCTGATTGACCTGTTTTGAGGGTCCCTTGTTTATATGGCCACTTAAATGTCTGACGGGTATCAGCAGCGAGCTAACGCTAGCCAGGCTCCACCGGCCCGGTTATCTCGCAGGGGTCGTAATCCCATTCAACGCACTCTAGCATATCGTTTCTGAAATAGAGGAACCACAACAAATCGCGGGAGTTGTTTTATTCCAGAGTTTTTGTGAAGGTAGACATGCCAGATACCCAAATTAACGTGTAGAAGCACTACAAAAGTGGAATTTTCATAATATGTCCTCTTTAAAGGAGAAGTAATCATGAACAATCAATTCAGTAAATCAATTAGTATTCAATTATAATATTCAAATCCAAAGTAACAGGAACAGAGAAGATCAGGGCCCAATCCGAGCAGGTCAGACAGATTTTTGATCCTCTTCATCGGGCTCCAGGGATCAGCTCATTTGCCTCTTTGTCGAGGAAGATTGTGAGAAACCAGCTGGTTCTTGGATCAACTCCCTCAGATTGTTGTCAGTTTTCTTCGTGAGGCTGTGGTTGAGGGATAGAGTGGTCGTCCTCCAACCTGAAGGTCGGCAGTTCGATCCCCAGTCTGACCCATCTGCATGCCGAAGTGTCCTTGGGCAAGATGCTGAACCCCGAATGGCTTCCCATAGAATAACAAAGTGCTGCGAATAGATGCACTGTATGAATGTGTGTGTGAATGGGTGAATGTAAAACTGTACTGTAAAGCGCTTTGAGTCATCGAGACTAGAAAACTGCTATATAAATATAAAACCATTAACCATTTTAACACACATGTCCAGAAAGTGGTCTATCTTTTGTAATGGAAAAGACACTTATTTATATATATCTCTTTTCACGTATGACCATGTCTGCTTGTGTAACTGCCAAAATGACCTTTGCTGACCTGCGATAAATGTGAACTAACTGTGCTCGCCTCCTCCACGAGGACCTTGTTCTTTGTCTTATCTCCTGGGATTTTACTTTTCACTCGGTTCACACACTCACATCTATTGACACATGCAGGAGCTCATCTCCTCCCTTCAGTTACTCTCACTCCTCTTTTAGGCACACAGGTGTGTCCAACTTATCACCTCCCTTACCCCCCCCCCCCCCCCCCCCCTTCTTTCACGTTCAGGTGTGAAGGGACATTCTGTCTATTTTAATTACTCCTTACAGATACACAATGATCACCTCTAATAGCTCCACCTCGTCTGTGAAATAATATTCAAATCAACTCAGATTTCAACACAGCTCAATGGAAGGATGGGACATGGGCCAAGAGAGAAGCCATTCATCATTATCCGTAACACACACACACACACACACACACACACACACACACACACAGAGCAAACAGTGGCCCAGAGCTTTAGGACTAATATATCAAACCTGTAGAACTTGTTTCCTCGTCACAAACAGACACCTGTGTTTTTAAGACAGTGGTTTCAAATATAACTAACTTGCTTCAATGACAAACTTGTAGACACCTAAATCCAACTTCATAGCCTCCCAGACTCCTAAGTTTTCAGTTGAATGTTTTCCATTGGTTTTACTTCAACTTCAAAACTCTCAAGTTTATTAAGTTCTCATATTGTACTTGATTGGCGTCAACTGCAGTGGTGTATAAAGTACTTGAAAGCCATACTTGAGTAAAAGTACAGATATCGTACCTGAAAGTGGTAAAAGTAAAATCTGCAGACAGAAAATGACTAAAGTAGCTCATCAAAAGGATCTGGCTCATCAGGATCTGGTGTTGAAATGTACTTAATTACCAAAAGTAAAAGTACAAGTACCAAAAATTCAAAATTATAAGAGCTTTTTATATTAGGCCTATACAGACACAAAACAACAAAAAAATTGTTCTCTTCAGGATTTATTTCAACTGACTGAAAAATGATAACAACAATATACATATAATGTATACTTTTACAAATTCCGAACCCCAGATGCTGAGGTTCAAATAGTATTGGACTAGTGCATCTGAACTTCTAGAGACAACAAAGAATAAACACAACAGAATAAACAAGTGCCTCTTGTGTCTGCCTTAGAACATTAATAAACCAAAGTTAACCACTAAAACATTCTGTAAATATCACTAAACATGGATCTTTCATCAGTAGCAGGAGTGATACACAATGCCCCTCATGATAACTCAGCAAAGGGAAACAAGACCTAAAGTTCCTTCTATAGGAAGGGGAGTTGACACAGTTAGGAAATCAGAAGTCATGGGACTGTTTTGTCTTCTTCTTTGTTTTTATATGTAGTTTCAGGTCATAAAACAATAGAGAGTGACACAGTGTTGAATAACAAACAGCACAGAAACATTTGGGCCACCTTTTCTGAAGTGGGCTTTAGCGCAATCTATACTATTGCTTTTCAGTTTTTAATTCTGCTATAAACTGCATGAATACTTTCTGATTACAAACTATACTGGTTCACATCTTCATCATCATTATTCTGTCCTTGGATTATCGTTGGTTTATATGTTACGTAACTCTGTCACAGCAGGAAATATACTGCACATTAACATATTACTTATTAGAACCATTTTAAACATATTCAATATACGACAGCTTCTATTGTTTACTGAGGAGACGAGAACCTGCCGAGGAAGGACTTGGTTTTATTGTGCCTGATGAAGAAGAGGAACATAACACGGTTAAAATCCCCAACACGTCAAATCAGATAGAATTATAAACGCGAAATACCTGAGAGATGAGAAGAAGTGGAAGCAGAGAATGTGAACCAGGAGGTTGAGCCGTCAGGAGAGGAACACGTACACCAGTATTTATTCAGTGTGGGAGTGGCACGGGACACAAGCCACTGACTGCTGGGAACACAACACTTTTATAGGCCAACTGTGCACCAGTGGAAAAAAACACAACCAAACAAATTATGATGAAATGTTTGCACCTCCTCTTTGTGCGATGACTGTGACAAAGTGTAACCAGAGAGACGTGTCACATTTTAGGCAACACAGCACCTACAACGCACACCAGAGGGGAAGACATATACTTCACTATGAAAGAAATGTTAACACAGAGAGGTATCAGTATGAACGATTTGTCCATCACCACCGATGGAGCTCCCTCTATGATGGGTAAAGAACAAGGAGCTGTAACTCGAGTGAGACCTCAGATCAGTGATGATCCACAGTCTGTTCTGTGCTCTACTCTTTCAGAACAGTATGCAGAGGTTATGAATACTGTGATGAAACTTATCTCAGGGCATCGTCATCAAATCAACATCGCCTCCTTCCAGAATTCCAGACGGAAGTTGGTGCAAACGACCGACTGCTGCACTGTGCTGTCAGACTGTTGACATAACCTCACACCTTAATTACCTCAACTCAAAGCTGCAGGGCGAGATCAGCTCTGAGTGTGATTGGGTGGCAGCAGTCCCGTCTCTCCAGCGGAAGTTGGAGATCTTCAAAGTGGATCTCCAAGAGCCCAACTTTACACCTTTTCAAGCAATGAAGCAAATTCAGGGTGAGAGAGATATTTCTTCTCATTTTGAGTTCATACACAAACTGATTGGAAACTTCAGTGATGGTTTTGTTGACTTCAGGCTGGAAGAGCAGGTCCTCCTTGGCTCCATATAGGTTGCGACTCCGCATTCTCAACACTTAACATCATAAAGGCCAAATTCCGCTCAATACTTACATTCTCTTACAATAACATTCCTGTTTGAGAACAACACTGAGTCGTCCAGTTCAACCTGAAGCACTTTACATTTGTCTTTTTGTATGTTTCATCTTGGATTGTTAAAAGGAATGTAGGCCTATATACAAACTCCAAGACAGAATGTTTATTGCATTTTTTTTCATGTTTGACTAGAATAGGCGTTGTATTTTTGCCAGGTTGTATTTTTTCCAGTTTGTGTATGATTTTGTATTGAGACAAAAGCAACCTCGCAATGCAAATGTTAATTAAAATGATTTAGTCAGAGACCTTATTTGTATGGCTCTAATTACCCAGACCCCAGAAGAGGAGGAGGGTTGATGTCTTGTAATTTTAGTGGAAGACCCCTGGTGTATACGATTAAATCGAATCATTCAAAAGAAAATGAATTATACGTTGCAGTCAAAATGAATTCAGCACTGACCGTGTGTAGGAGTTATGGTGGAAATATGAAATTTTTCATGCTTTCATAATTTGTAATGGAATAAGGTTAGGAGAAGACAAACACAGTGAGGAGCATGCAGAATGTTATGTTCTCTGGGTGCCACAAACTAAACGCATTTAATTTATTCCTTTATTTTTACGGAAAACCATAATCTGTTGAATATTTTCCAGCTGTGGGTTTCTCATTTACCCGTGCACATTGGAGGTAACAGCTGGGTCATGATAGATAATGTATGGAAGTTACACTTACATTGAAATCTTCGACATGTGTGTGAGCTTGATGCAGAGTAGGAATGAGGTTCGTCCTGTGAAACTCTGAAAGGTACGGTGGCCCTGAGGGCTCATCGCACCGAGAGCTCACCCTCCAAATACAGAAAACGACCACGGAAGTGTTTCCAGAGGACACCTACAAGACGGTGCTTTTACTTTGTTTGTCTGTCTCTTAGTTAGCATCTGTCTCTTGGTGCCTCTCAAAATAAATGGATGGATTCAGGCAGTTTGTTTCAGCTTCTTTTCAATCTATGGCAGTAGCGGGGGTGCACATGATCGCACATAAATGTCGCTATAACGAGCATCAGATTCAGAGCGACAGGTACACGGAATAAAGAGTGAAGGAAAAGTTCTCCCGTGAGAGAGAGGGCGGTAGTGAATACCACCTGAGGGTATCTGCAGAGCTGCAGATGAAACTAGGAGATCTGACTGTCTGCATGGACGGTGTTGTGCAATTGATGCAATAAATGTGACAGCATTAAATGTTGGGCCTTTCAACATGCAATAAATTAGTTTATTAGAACAAATATTGAATATTAATATTAAATAATAACTCTAATTGATTAAAACAACCTCGGGGCACCACCCTTCAAAGGAAGGAAAAAGATAGCCAATTTATTGATTAAGTCTCATAAAAGTACTTACTATGAATTTGGAAATCTTATTAAGTATTAAATGAATAACTATAACCAAAATTACCATATAGATAGTTAGCAAAGTGGAAGGATATAGAGTTCTTGACAGTGTAGAGGTTTGCAAAATTCACACCTGACACCTCAGTCAGGACTGATAAGAACCAACCACCGTGCCCACAGTTTCCTTCTCAGGCAAAGTTGATGCCACACAAACATGCCAACAACTGTATGACAAATAAACAGGTTTATGACTTCACAGTCAAATAAAACAGTTTGTCTCCTGCTGATCCAGAACTGGAACAACTGGAACCCGTGTGCATGACAACAGAAGTGACAGGAGGCAGGACACAGAAATGTGAGATGCAAGCAAATTCTTCCAGCCTATCAGCTTCATCTACCGAATACCTCAGAGAATTTAAAACTGGCAGAGCTAAAGAACAGCTGGTGACACATCGATGCTATGAGAGCTTTGCCAGAACTTGTGTCAGTTCAAAAAAGAACTTCTGTAAACTTATACACACTTATGAAATCCTACAACACAAAGGCTAAATGCAAACCAGGAGATAAAGGTCAAAACGTCACTCAACCATGTGTTCAGTCGGTCTGTGCATAAATTTTTTTTTCTTGGGTAAATACAGATCTTTCTTTTTTTTAAGTTTAATGTTCAAAACATTTCTCTACAACCAGGGTATCAAACTATTTGACATCCAACACTTGGGTGGGCTACTGAAAAGTTGGAATTTATTCATTAGCAACTGATAATCATGCTTGCACTACCATCTAGTGGTTATTTATACCCCACTGCACAGTGGATCACAAGTGGGTGTGGTCACAAGGACAAAATGCATTTGTGAGGTCACATCCATCTTGTGCCAATTGACCTTTGTAACACATTTGGAAAAATCGCCTGAAGGAGGTCTTGATATAACGTGTTCAATAGAATGGGACGGACAGATATCCCAAGTAACATAATGCCCCTGAGCACTGGGAGTCATTGGTGCAGAAATGATTTAAAATGCAGTAAATTAAAGCCACTTTATGATTTTAAATATTTCTTCCTTTAATGCCATCTAGTCGAGGTATCAAGTATGACACTGTGGCAAATTGAAGGCTGTTAACACAAAAATTCTTTCATGTCGACAAGTGTGTACAGTTGTAATGAGGTGTCGGGAGCCGGCAGCTTTTCCTTTCCATTTAAACCAAGATGATGCAGCAGTGGTGGTACTAAATGCACAGGGGAGCTTGTGTATCAAGTCTTTCATGGTAGAAAGACAATGTTACACTGATGTCTATGGGTGAAAGAAAACAAACATGTTAGAACTAAGGGCTCATTGGATTTAGCTCATGGGGGGTGGTTATAACTTGTCCTATGAGTTGTACAATAACCGAGTGAAGTTTCATTGAAGTAATGATAAGAAATCAAGCTCAATCATTAACACTTGTTCTTTCCATTTACACTTTTTAGTTTGTCTCCATTTGACCTGATGCAACTTTGACTCAATATGCATTCATAATATTAACATGCAAGTCTGTTAAAAACCCTTATGGTAGATGTCTTCATATACAGATATATCCCACATGTCCACCAAACCTGGTTTTACAGGTGCAGGAAACAGCATACAATATATATATATAAAACTTCATGTTTAAGAGGGTGTTTATGGATTCCAGTTTGCAATGACATGGAAATCCAACCTTTGAAATAGTTTTCTAACCACGTGACTGATTCAGGAAATGGATCGCATTTTGCGGACTTAGGACTTTATTGCGCGTTTGCTTGCAATATATTGGGGGGAGGGGCAAATTATTCATTTCCTAACTTGTACAAACTTGCGGTATCTTTTCTTTGTACCCCAGCTTCATCTGTGCCCTGTGAAAGGATCTTTTCTAAAGCAGGCCAAATTATTTATAAAAAAAAGAAACCGCCCGAAACCCAGCACTGTTGAGAAGCTGTTGTTTTTCAATAAAAATAAATGTAAATAAACTGTTTTCCCTTTTGCACGTGTTACATTTTGTCTCCACACACATAAGCACAGTCCCAAACCAAGTAACCCTCTCACCAATTTGTTTCCACTTTCCCTTTTGACCCCGCCATTGTATCATAAAGACAAACACCATATTCATAAGTTCATAATTTATTTATTGGCATCACAAATATCATTCATTCATTTATTCAATTCAAAGCGTCACACACCAAATCCATGGTGTCATTATAATTACATTTGCATTCAATGTCCACTTGATGGCGCAGTAGAGCAGATGAAGCGCCATGAAGCTTCGGCACTTGAGCGAACCAATTGGAGGGAAAGATTCAAATCTTCATGAAGCTTCATCTCGCCACAACAAACCACAACAAACTACAACAAACCACAACAAACCACAACACACCACAACAAACCACAACAAACAACATGTTGTTTGTGTGAACAGGGTGAGCTTCAAATTAATTCCCCCCCCGTGGGTTCAGAAAGAAAAGAAATCTGATTTGGAACATTATGCAGTGACATCATCTTCTCTGATTCGATGCAGAATTACAACCAAATCAGGAACATGACAACTGACACTGAAAGAATATAAATATTTGTTTCAGACATGATGGATTGATATAAATGAGAAAAACAAGAGAATCTCAAAACTCAGCTGAAAGAAATCCAAATTAGACGAGTCATGCTCGAGAGGCTGTAAGAAGAGATTCAAAACACACGAGCTTCGTGTTGGATACAGTTCAGTAGTCGTTGATTTGTTTTTTTCATTCTGAAGTCGAGCAGATCTTTGAATTTTAATACTTTTAATTCATTTTTAAAAAATGCTAGTTTTTTTGTTCTTTGTCAGTAATTTTAAACATGTCCCATCAGCCCTGTTTCTTGAAAAATGTCAATCTGCTCATTTTACTTTCACACCCCTCCAGTAACTTTATTCTTTTATTTCCTGGATACTTTCTGCAACGTATCTATTACTAAGAACAATTACACACTATAATCTCTCTGGTGCCAGACAATGCTCACAAGAGAGAGGGGATGCCTTTAGCAATGTTTGATACAGACGTCTTCATGTCTCTGGAGCTGGGACATAATGTGACTTCAGCTCATTTTGTTTTATTGCCCTCAAGTCAAATGATTTTGTTTTGAATAACAAGGATCCAGAGGTGTATCAAAATAATCTGCAGTGTTTTGTTTGATTGCAGCATCGTCCATTCACAGCTTCCTTAAATGAGCCCATCACCTGAACCTGTGCTTCCACTTTTAATTAAGGTACTTAGGAAACAGTGAGTGTAGATATAGAGTCACCACTCAGGGGCCATTCAATGATAAACTATTTAACTGTATAAGAAATGTATAAGTGTGTTTTAATATCTACATTGTGTGACCCGGTGCTGACCCCGTTGTCTGTCTACATTTTTTCTATTTGATGCCTTTTGATTTGTTTTATGCAGTTGTATTTATTTCCGTTCATAAGAGCTTGTTAAGGCAGTTTATCTACTTCTTCCATTTCCTCTATATGAGCAAATGGAGAAGTTCATTCTATAGGAAGGGGAGTTGACACAGTTAGGAAATCAGAAGTCATGGGACTGTTTTGTCTTCTTCTTTGTTTTAATGTGTATTTTCAGGTCATAAAACAATGAGAGTGACAGTGATGAATAACAAACAGCACAGAAACATTCTGGCCACCTTTTTCTGAAGTGGGCTTTGGTGCAATTTATACTATTGCTTTTCAGTTTTTAATTTTGCTTTAAACTGCATGAATACTTTCTGATTACAAAGTAAGGTGGTTCACTTGATCATCATTATTCTTTCTTTGGTTTATATGTTACGTAATTCTGTCACAGCAGGAATTATACTGCACATTAATATCTTACTTATTAGAACCATTTTAACCATATTCAATATTGGACAGCTTCTATCGTTGTGAACGAGTCTGACCCGGACGATCTCCTGCTGCTTCTTCACATGTGAAACACAAACTCCAGAAATTGTCTTTCCAAAATCAACACACAAATCATTGTTGGATCAAAAATATTCTTTATTAATTAATATCTTCCTCTTCAATTTCAGTGCAAAAACTGAAGAAAAAAATGCAGCTTATTAGCATAAATTCCAGAAAATAAAGCCCAGATTTAAAGGATTAAGCCCTTTTCATCAATTAATATCTTCCTCTTTAATTTCAGTGCTAAAACAGAAGAAAAAAACAAGCTAATTAGCATAAAGCCCAGAAAATAAAGCTCACATTTAAAGGATTAAGCCCTTATGTGAATATCTTCCTCTCCTGTTTCTGTCTACTGAGGAGATGAGAACCTGCCGAGGAAGAGGATGGACTTGGTGTTATTGTGCCTGATGAAGAAGAGGAAGGGGTGGTCTGCTGTGAACAGCAGATCCATATGCACACTCGGCCCACAGCTACCAACAGTGACCACGGCTGTGGCCGCCGCGGCCTCCGTGCCCTCCTCGTTCACCTCCATGAAGGCCTTGTGTACCACCTCAGACACAAAGAGATCTCTTCCGCCGTTCATGCCAGACAGGTCGGCCTGTGACGAGGAGAACACGTCCGTCATGCCCAGCTCGGACAGAGGCTTCTTCAGGTCGTAGTCCTCCTCCAGCTTGAACTTTGGCAGGTGAACGTGGATCTCTGAGTGGACTAACATGTTTTTCCTGTCAGTCCATTCATTCAGCCTCTCCAGCGTCAGCTCCATCTCCAGCTGGAACAGAGCAAATACATTTTATCACATCTCTAAAAACTAAGAAGAGGATGTCTTGTGATTAAAAGGCTGAAACATCTGTAGCATCTTGTAGAACCTACAAGGGATATTCTCCATCTTGTTGTATGTTCCACCCCCTAAAACAACAGTCATCGACTGAGTTGCTGTTGCCTCCTTTTAGCTAAACTTCAGTTGTTTAGTAAACACAGTGTCTGTTAAAGACAAATATCATTGCACAGGCTGGTCAGTTGTAAGATGCATATTATACACATGTAGTAGTTTCACCAGTTTGGTCTCTACCAACTCCTGAGGGAAATATCTGGCTTTTTAGTGCATAGATGTTCAACTTCCTTCACCAGCTGGTCTCCATCTTTGTCTGTCTGCTGTTAGGTGCTCGACAGGGAGTGAGCAGCAGGTTTGATCTGAGCTTCTCAATCTATTGTGTCTCTGTGTACCTTCAGCAGAGGGTCGGAGCCGTCTGTGGACTGTTTAGGCAACAGGATGAACATGCTGAGCTCCTCCTTCTCATATGGCAGCTCCAGGATCTGCAGATCATCGATGGAGTTGTAGGGCAGATTCTTCTTCTGGAACATCATCTGGACTGGTTTGCTCTCAGTCTGACACACAGAAGCACAATCAGCTGAACAGTTTGGATCAAGTTTCTAACAAATCCCATTGTAAGTTTAAGTGAAATTACGATATTCTCTAGTTTGAGGAGCTAAGGGACATAGAATGTAATAACCATAAATCAAAGTACACACAATACACAACATGCTAAATTGTGATTTTTTTACCGGGCTGACTTTAAAGGGCATCTCTTTGGTTGCTGCTTCATCAAAGCGGTTCTTCCAGTTTCCCTTAAAGTAGATGGCATTGACCAGAACCAGCCTCGTACCTTCAGAGACTGTCTTCAGGAGATCTTTTATTTTATCTGAAATGTAACAGAAAACCTGAGAATTCAGAACAATGTAGAAAGATTTATTCCCTTTTTCATTGAATTCAGGTGTAAAGTCGTACTGTCTGTCTGCTGCTCGACCCAGGTGTTGATCTCCTTTCTGCTCGCCTCCACGGCCCCGATGAAATCCACAGTCTTCAGGTCGGCCTGGTAGTACTTACGCGTCTCTTCCAGGAATCGCTGCAGAGAACAGATATCATCTTATACTTTCAAGGAAGTAAAAAATAAAAGATCTATTTAAGTATCAATTTCTGCTATGATAAGTGGAAAATTAAAACTTACAGGTAGGAACATTGCGGTTTTCTCCCCATACAGACGATTGGCTGTTTTCAGAATGTATGATTTCGATGGTGAGTTGATGTCTTCGATCAGCTTCTTGAATTCGGCGTGGACGGCTTCACCATGTTGGAATGACAGGGCCTGTGTGGAAGTTTGGATGAACACATGACATTTAAATGCTATGCACCTAAGAGTCCAGGGTCTGTAGGTGAAGAAGCTAATCTCAGAGTCAGTTCCTCAGAACATTTTCTGGAAGTTTTCCTGCCAGCCCACTTGTAAAATATCTGTCAAATGTAGAAATCAGAAGGCGAAAGAATCTCATCTCTCACCTGCAGTTCTACATATTCACTCACAGAATCTGTTCATAGAGATTTCTTCTGTAGAAACCCGAGTGAGACACTGCAGATTAAAATCTGCACATTTTTAACACTGAGGTCATTAATAGATGAGACGAAAATAAGATACAAGTAAGAAACTGTAAAACTTGTTCTTCTGTTATAAAGCAAACTGGTTTAATGAACTGAACTGTCAGATCAATGTCCTGCTGTCAGAGAGCAGCACATACTGGACCTTGTGTCAGGGGATTCATCTAGAGTCAGAAGAACAGATGGTTTAGAAACACTGTTCAGTCTGCTCCACCATAACCAACTGGTCCCACAGCTCTGACTCACTGAATGACCGGTAACAGAGACATGGTGTGATGTACCTGGGCCATTTGATCAGCTGTGTCTCCTCGGGCTCCCAGGTAGACCATAGCCAGAGCTGAAGTGATGCTCAGCGGAGACACCAACATATTCCCCGATGGGTTTGCACGGCTCAGAGTCCGGAACAGCTGCACATCGCCTGAGATGTCGATTGAGCGTTGGACTGATCTAAGGTATATGTTGCCAATGAAGTTGCCGCTTTGGTTGTGCTGATTGCTGTTGTTGTTTCCCATGGTTGAGGATGTACAGTTTTCCTGTAATGAACAAAAAAAGGTTTTTAGACATATATTTTCAAATCTGAACAGAAATGCACCTGATTGCTGCTTGATCGTATTTCAATTTTTTGCAGAACAAAATGTGCCAAGACCCAGAGACCCACCAGATGAGTTGGGATTGAACCAAACTCAATATTATTTGTATATGGTTCCAAATCATAACAAACATTCTCTCACAGTGTGTGATGGAGAAAAATCCCCAAAACGTCAAATCAGATGGAATTATAAATGCAAAATACCTGAGAGATGAGAAGATGTGGAAGCAGAGAATGTGAACCTGGAGGTTGAGTGGTCAGTAGAGGAACACGTACACCAGTATTTATACAGTGTATGTGTGTGTGTGACTGGGCAATAAGCCACTGACTGCTGGGAACAAAACAACGTTATAGTCCAACTGGCACCAGTTGAAAAAAACTAAACCGACCCAATTCTGACCCAATGTTTGCACAACCTCTTTGTGCGATGACTCTGATAAAGTTTATTTATTAATCTTTATCACTTTTACTGAGAGTCTCACTCGGAAATTGATTCATAAACGTTGTTGATGTTTTACGACCTTTTTACGACCTGTTTTTATGCTGCAATTGTTAAGCAACGTGTTCTCTTTATGCCTCTAATCTTTATACATTTCCAGAGAAATTATATAAAGGACTCCGCCTCTGTTGGCAATACGGACGCAGCTACAGCAAACTAGTTTGAATATTTTTTTTTTTTTTTTATTAAATCATGATAAAAGTGATGTTTAATGGCGTATATGATTAAACTAAATCATGCAAAAGAAAACGAATTATACGTTGCATTCAAAATGAATTCAGCCCTGACTGTGTGCAGGAGTTATGGTGAATATATTAAATCTCTCATGCTTTCAAAGTTTATCATGGAATCAGATTAGGAGAAGACAAACACAGTGAGGAGCATACAGTATGTTATGTTCTCTGGGTGAACATAACTGCAGTGCGTTTCTGTAGTGTGTTGTGTTGTGTTGTCAAACTTTGTTTTCTTCCTTTGCTTGTGTTTGTCTGTTTGCATGTGTTTTCTTAAGTTGCAGTGTGTTGAGCTCTCAGAGCCACCATAGAAATGTATGTCTGTGGGATTTACTTTTCCTGTCTCGCTCACACCTTGAACATATTTAATAATACCTCGTGGAACCTGAGTCACAATATGAGTTCATGAGAAATTTCATTGAATGTTAATAATTAAAACACTTCTCATTTATAAGTTAGAAGTTACCTTGATTTCATGTATGAACCAAATCAGAGAACACAACTCATCAATAATCAATGACATGCACATATATTGGTGGCTTCAAAATAATGTTAAGATTTCAAACAGGCCTACGTATTTCCTTAAAAAATGTAAGTTCACTTTAAATGCATTTATTTGCCTTTATGCATTTATCTATATTTGCCGAAAAAAAGTTATTCGTTAAGTCTCATGAAAGTACTAACAACAAATTTGGAAATCTTATTAAGTATTAAATTAATAACTATAGTCAAAATTACCATATAGATAGTTAGCAAAGTTTAAGGATATGGAGTTCTTGATAGTGTAGAGGTTGGCAAAATTCACTTATGCAACATTAATAAAAAAACGATTTATGATAGAAAAACCTATATTATGAATATAACAAAGTATAAAAACACAAATTACTAACGGTGTACTTACTAAACAAAGATGTGTTTGTGAGTGTGTGTGTGTGTGTCTGTGTGCTTCTAAACATTTTTTACCCTAAATTTTTGCCACCCTAAAGATACCCCCCCCCCCCCCCTTTCGGAATGTTTACAACAGTTGCGGGGCCAGAGATAATTAGGTGAAGGATTATGTGCGTGTCTGTGTTGGTGCTAAATCAGAGAAAGAGTGTAGACAGCAATGCAAAGAAAGACTGTGAAGAGCATTACAAACTAACCATACTTTTGATTAACTAAAAATCTCAACACATATCCAACTCATAAACATGACACAGAATCATTCAAGTGTTTTTTTTTAATATTTGGTAAAGTTCGGCGATGTTCCATCGGAGGAGAGCACCTGTTTTTCTGTCACGGGCATCAATCCTTTACGAATGGTAGGACTGACAGGAGCCTTCACTAATTCGACTGGAAGTTCATGTGAACATAGGATTTCGTGGTAAGAGTGAACATCTCAGATCTACAGACTGTTCCTACCTCAAGTGGAATTTACGAGCTGCACAACGTGGTCGTAAGAAAGAGTCCGTCTGAACTTATTAAAGGGGACATATTATGCCCAATTCACCACAGTTGATATGGCTCCTTGGGGTCTTAATGAAATGTCTGTAACATATTTTGGTCAAAATACCACAAGGATCATTTAAAACAGCACCTTTTTACCTTGTCTAAAACAGCCCTCCTCAGAATTGACCTGTTTTGAGTTAATAGAACTTGTTAGAATTGTTGTACTGATATAACAGATAACTCAAATAGAAACTAAAAAATAATATTAAATTTACAGTTTAAAAAACAATTATAACAGAAGTCAAAATAGAATTGATAAAACCAAAAATAGGAAATGTTAAATCTTTTCTTTTCCTAAAAGAAAAAGATTGAACTTTAATTTAATTCATTTGAAGATTTGTATGAAACGTGTGTGTTATGTTTGTTGTATTGTAAATGTGTCATATGGTACCTGTTTGTTATTCTATCTAACACAAGGCCCAGCAGAGGATGTTCTTCCTGCGGCAACTGAGGAAATTCAGCATGCCGCGGAAAGTGATGGTTGACTTCTACACAGCCATCATTGAGTCCATCCTCACCTCATCCATCACCGTCTGGTTTGCTGCCTCCACTGCCAAGGACAAGGGCAGACTGCAGCGGATCATCCGGTCAGCTGAGTAGGTCATCGGCTGTGACCTGCCGGCTCTCCTAGACCTGTTCCACTCCAGGACCAGTAAGAGAGCAGGCAAGATCATAGCTGATCCTTCCCATCCCACTCACCACCTGTTCCAGAGACTCCCGTCCGGAAAAAGGTTCCGGGCCATCAGGACTAAAACCTCGCGTCCCCTGAACAGTTTTTTCCCCATGGCAGTGGGGCTCACAAACAAGCCCCCTGCATCACACTGACTCCGCATCACACTGACCCTGCTGACACCCCCACCCCCCCCCACCCCGCCACCAGCCCCCACCAACCCTTGCACATAATTTATAATTCTATATTACTGGCACTATTAGCAATCTCTGCACCTTAAAACCGCACGTAACTCTTTAACTGTATATATTGTTGTTTTTTTACATTGTTATATTGTTCGATATTGTTGTTTTTAATTTGTTGTTTGTAAAGTGCACCAACCACACCAAGGCAATTTCCTGTATGTGCAAATATACATGGCAATAAAAATAATTCTGATTCTGATTCTGACAACTCACTTTTTCTATTCTTATATAGAAGAAGCCGGCATTTCAACTAATTCTAAGGTCTGTGGTGTGTTCACTATATGTATATTTCCATTGTTTAACTATTTTACTGCTCCAACAAACCTAGACTCTGGTCCTGTTTACCTACTTAACTGCATCTAGTAGTAGTGTTACACTGACATGTGAAAATGTTTGTATCATGCTTTCAACTCACATGTTAAGAAACCAAGGGACCAGAACTGGGCCAGATTGTTACTGAGCCCGGGACATTCTGCTCTCAGTGTCGTATACAATGCACACAGATAAAGACCGTCACACGAGTGTTGGACCCATTCCTCATGAAAGACACAAGCTCTGCAAACCCAGTACACGATGGCTCACATGTAAACACACATGCTGTGCGGTGTGCACAGATATACGCACTCATTGATGCCCCGAAATCTTGGGAACCCCCCAAGGTATTTGTGAATGACAGTTCGGCCTAGGTCTCTGGTTCGTCCCTGGTTCGACCCCCTGAGCAAGGCACCTTACTCCCCCAACATCTGCTCCCCGAGCGCCGTACATGGTCGCTCACTGCTCTGTGTGTCCTGCACCAGATGGGTCAAAAGCAGAGGTTCAATTTCCCTACCTGCATGAGTGTGCCTGTGCATGTCTGTGCATGTGTTTGGGACTAATAAATGCATATTAATCTTAATCTTAATCTTAATCTTACATGTGTAGTCAAAACCTGACCACATGTTCTTTCTTCGGGAGACAAACCATAACCTCCAGAACTCAGTCTCCCAGGGAGCTTCATCGTCACACAGAGGTGTGAAAACTGACCGGGGAAAAGTTTCAACCGCTATTGTTCAAACTGGGTCCCATGACCCATGAGGTCACCAGACCAATATAAACCCAGTCCCCCCTCTCTTCTCTCCTGTTGGGGTAGAGTCCAGAGAGCTGACCATGTGGTAGAGCCTAGAGGCAAGGCCGAAACCAGTTCTACCAGTTTTCACATTCCAATCGAACCCTAAAAGTGTTCCTCTGAGTGGGGGAGCAGACATCTCCAAGTTCGCCCTCGGGTGACCCCCACCTTTTAGCCGCTCCCTGAGATTTGACTTCTGATATCAATTGGCTGATGCCCATGACCAACTCCTCGAGTTGGCGGGCCCCTCCTCAGGTTAATAATACAGCTGGGCTCACTGAAGACCTCTAACCCTAACCCTTCTGATAACTTCAACCAGGACCCCTCCGGGTCTTCAAGATGTTCTAGCTGCTGTAGGGGGCAATTACAACACTTTTTTGTAATTTCATTTTTCTTTTATCCTTATCTTAAAGTCAACGCTTTTATTTTGGTAGGACTTTTTGTTTTCAGCCGTGTAAAACGCGGCTTACCGAGCCGCCATTTCCGGTTACTTTGTTTACCGTGTTGACTGTTATCGTCCGACTAGGTTTGCAGAGACTTTACCGATACCCTATACACAATGCCAATTTGGGTACCGAGTGGTAAAGTCCCTGTAAATTTGACTCTGGTGTGTTTTTGAGAGCTTCTCTGATCACTCCTGGCATGTTTATTCTCTCTCTCTCTCTCTCTCTCTCTCTCTCTCTCTCTCTCTCTCTCTCTCTTCCCTCCTAAACCTGCATTTATGGTGTTTTTATGTTTCTATGTTCATTGTATGCACCAGTTACCAGAGCAAATTGCTGGTAGGTAAACCTATTTGGCAATAAATACTTTCTGATTCTGATTCTGATTAACAGGTAAAAAGAACGTAGAAACCTGAGAGAGCCACATGTGAGGGATCCCTCTCCCAGGCGGACAGAAGTGCAATAGATGGCAAGTGGAGAGGAAAACATCATCAGGATAACGGTTTTAGCAGCATTCAGGAGGGTAAACATTTTGAAGGATAACTGAAGGTCATCCATGGTGCACATCACCTTCAGCACCTCCTGAGAAACCCACAGCAGGAAACAGAGACAGCCAGCAGCTTCAGGTCAACTCCAAACCATCCAAAACTATTTATATGTTTATCATTCAAACTGTATTTGTGTTGTGGCTCTGTTCTGGTGCACACATGCAGACCCGGAGGCAGGGAGAGCACACCTCCACCTTCAACTTCACCTCCCCACCCATCCGTAACAGAACGTCTGAGGACAATGGGAGGATTTTCTAACGGTTGAACACCGTTTATGATTAACATGTGGGTTTGTCAGAGGTGTTGCTTATCTTGATTTCCATGGAACTGATAAGAAATGATTTACTAATCAAATATAATGATGTAGTATCTACAAATAATGACTTGCTTCAAACTTATAATGAGTTAATTTCTTAAATAAATATTTGCTAGTTCATAACAATCACTCAAAATGACTTTGTATATCAAAATAATGACAAAGTAAGTTATGAAATCATTATATGTGACATACAACGTGCAATAAGAAGATATCCTCACTTAAAAGGCATAACAACAATTAAAAATAAGAAGAATCAACAAAAAGGAGACAACATTGCACAAGAGCAAAAAATAATAATTAGCAATGTGTAAGAATAAACACGTGAAAATGTGATTTGAAAGAAGTTTCTACATTAAATGAGCTGTATGTAACAGTATACTACTATTACTACTAAAACAACTACTACTACTAGTTCTACTACTACCACTACTACAACTACTATTAAGTTTCTAGAGTTTATTATCAAATGCACAACAATAACATTAAGCAGTCGCTGTCAATTAAATACTTGAGTCACAGGCTCTCTTCTAGCAATGCTCAAGTAATTACAACCAAAAAAACAAACAAATTTGAATTAAATAGTTTAAAATAGAATATTAAAAATTAAAAATAGAAAAAAAAAAATATATATAAATATACAAATGAAGAAAAAACGATTACTAGTAATTATAATAATAATGAAAGCAGCTGTTTCTCCCCAGGGAAGAGGAGCAGGTGTCAGCAGGTGAATGTCAATATGTTGATAAACAGATGTTCTTCACTTCCACGTGTCACTCCATCAGGACCTGCCTCCCGGACCGGTCTCACTACCGCCACCGCCCGGTGACATTGATGTAGTGTCAGTGAATCAGGCGAGGCTGTTCGTTGTCATTTGATTTTATTTATCGCTGATTGGATGTTTTATATGTTTTAATACTTTTACACTTTACTTTTATCACCACTAATGTACAGGACATTTTATGACATGAAGTTTATCTAAAAAAAAGGAGCACATTGCATACACAGAGCTGGACTCAAGGTGCTATAAGTCAAAAAGTACAAGTCAAAACTGTTCAATTTAAACGAGACAAATAAACAACATTAACAGGGGTTAGAGTTAAAAAGGATAAATCTGTACAATCTGTATAATTTGTAACTTAATATAAATAAAGTGAAAAAATAAACTTTCATAACTTCTTATATCAGGCTACTTGGCTCAGACAGTCTTCATGTCTCTGGAGCTGGGACATAATGTGACTTCAGCTCATTGTTTTATTGGACTCAAGTGAAATGATTTTGTTTTGAATAACAAGGATCCAGAGGTGCATCAAAATAATCTGCAGTGTTTTGTTTGATTGCAGCATCGTCCATTCACAGCTTCCTTAAATGAGCCCATCACCTGAACCTGTGCTTCCACTTTTATTTGAAGTACTTAGGAAACAGTGAGTGTAGATATAGAGTCACCACTCTAGGGCCATTCAATGATAAACTATTCAACTGTATAAGAAATTCAAAGTGTGTTTTAATATCTACATTTTGTGACCTGGTGCTGACCCCGTTGTCTGTCGGCATTTTTTTCTATTTGATGCCTTTTGATTTGTTTTATGCAGTTGTATTTATTTCCTTTAAAAAGAGCTTGTTAAGGCATTTTGGAGAAGTTCATTCTTTTGGAAGGAGAGTTGACACATTTAGGAAATCAGAAGTCATGGGACGGTTTTGTCATCTTCATCACACCGTTATAGTCCAACTGGCACCAGTTGAAAAAAACTAAACCGACCCAATTCTGATTTAATGTTTGCACAACTTCTTTGTGCGATGACTCTGATAAAGTTTATTTATTAATCTTTATCACTTTTACTGAGAGTCTCACTCGGAAATTGATTCATACACGTTGTTGATGTTTTACGACCTTTTTACGACCTGTTTTTATGCTGCAATTGTAAAGCAACTTGTTCTCTTTATGCCTCTAATCTTTATACATTTCCAGAGAAAAGATATAAAGGACTCCGCCTCTGTTGGCAATACGGACGCAGCTACAGCAAACTAGATTGAATAATTTTTTTTAATTATTAAATCATGATAAAAGTGATGTTTAATGGCGTATACGATTAAACTAAATCATGCAAAAGAAAACAAATTATACGTTGCATTCAAAGTGAATTCAGCCCTGACTGTGTGCAGGAGTTATGGTGAATATATTAAATCTCTCATGGTTTCAAAGTTTATCATGGAATCAGATTAGGAGAAGACAAACACAGTGAGGAGCATAAAGAATGTTATGTTCTCTGGGTGCCACAAACTAACCCAAACGTTTTTGGTTTATTTTAATAAATAATAAACTTTATTACTGCAGATGTCTTCTGTTAACCCTCTGAGAGCCACTGGTCCGTTTACGATCTCAAATATCATGTTGTCTTTAGAGCGTCACTACTCCTTGATGGTTTGAGTCAGAGACATGCTGTTTCCTGTTAAACTGAATAAGCAGCTCTAACAAGCAGGCCCCTGTTTGTGAGTAATTTACAGCACTGAGCAATCACATTCTTCCTTTTCTCCAGGCAATGTGTCGTCCATATTGTGGAACAAAATTTGTTGGACGTTTGCTGGATGTGGCAGCAGTGTCCATCACTTTTAGGTGTCCCATGGAAACACTTCCGTTGTCCTTTTCTGTAACTGCAGCGCGTTTCTGAAATAGTGTTTTGTGTTGTGTTGTCAAATTGATGAAGATGTTTTCTTCCTTTGCTCGTGTTTTAAGTTGCAGTGTGTTGAGTTCTCAGGGCCAACGTAGAAAGGTGTGTCTGTGGGATTAACTGAGTTAATGTTTCATCCTCACCATCAAGGAGGGTCACAGAAACGACTGGCAACCATGATCAACCATTGGACCGTCTGTTACATAACTGCCACCAGACTCCCCCACTACAGAAGCCCTCCCTCCCGTTTCATGTCTGCCTCACACCTTGAACATATTTTATATAACACCTCGTGGAACCTGAGTCACAATATGAATTCATGAAAAATGTCATTGAATGTTAATAATTAAAACACTTAAATAAGTTAGAAGTTCCCTTGATTAACCAAATCAGAGAAAACACCTCATCAATAATCAATGACATGCACACATTTTGGTGGCTACAAACAAATGTTAAGGTTTCAGACAGGCCTATTTATTGCTTAAAAAATGTAATCTCACTTTAAATGCATTTCTGGTTCTTTTGAAATTAGAACATACAAATGTATTTATAACCATATACTGTATATGAAGCTTATAACCAAGAAAACATAGCATTCATTAATACAAAAGATGAGTCACAGCTGTATAGTTATATCATTACATTATACTGCACAACCTGCTGTATCATAGTCAAGTGAAAATGTAGTTTTGGTCTTCTTTCAAGAAGGGCAACGCTTTAAAGCGTGGATCTAGTGCTGAGGCGATGCACAGAAAAAGGTGCCGCTCAAGTACCTCTTCCCAAGATCGCCGGATACAGTCTTTTTAATTTCCCTCGTAACGGCCGAGTCAGCCCTGTTTCTTGAAAAATGTCAATCTGCTCATTTTACTTGCACACCCCTCCAGTAACTTTATTCTTTTATTTCCTGGATACTTTCTGCAACGTATCTATTACTGAGGACAAATACACACTATCATCTCTCTGGTGCCAGACAATGCTCACAAGAGAGAGGGGATGCTTTTAGCAGAGTTTGACACAGACGTCTTCATGTCTCTGGAGCTGGGACATAATGTGACTTCAGCTCATTGTTTTATTGCCCTCAAGTGAAATGATTTTGTTTTGAATAACAAGGATCCAGAGGTGCATCAAAATAATCTGCAGTGTTTTGTTTGATTGCAGCATCGTCCATTCACAGCTTCCTTAAATGAGCCCATCACCTGAACCTGTGCTTCCACTTGTATTTAAAGTACTTAGGGAACAGTGAGTGTAGATATAGAGTCACCACTCTAGGGCCATTCAATGATAAACTATTCATCTGTATAAGAAATTCAAAGTGTGTTTTAATATCTACATTTTGTGACCTGGTGCTGACCCCGTTGTCTGTCAACATTTTTTCTATTTGATGCCTTTTGATTTGTTTTATGCAGTTGTATTTATTTCCAGTTTATCGACTTCTTCCATTTCCTCTATATGAGCAAATGGAGAAGTTCATTCTATTGGAAGGGGAGTTGACACAGTTAGGAAATCATAAGTCATGGGACTGTTTTGTCTTCTTCTTTGTTTTAATGTGTATTTTCAGGTCATAAAACAATGGAGAGTGACACAGTGGTGAATAACAAACAGCTCAGAAACATTCTGGCCACCTTTTTCTGAAGTGGGCTTTAGTGCAATTTATACTATTGCTTTTCAGTTTTTAATTCTGCTATAAACTGCATGAATACTTTCTGATTACAAACTAAGCTGGTTCACTTGATCATCATTATTCTTTCTTTGGTTTATCTTTGGTTTATTTGTGACATTATTCTTTTACAACAGGAATTATACTGCACATTAATATCTTACTTATTAGAACCATTTTAACCATATTCAATGTTGGACAGCTTCTAGCGTTGTGAACGAGTCTGACCCGGACGATCTCCTGCTGCTTCTTCACATGTGAAACACAACCTCCAGAAATTGTCTTTCCAAAATCAACACACAAATCATTGTTGGATCAAAACTATTCTTTATTAATTAATATCTTCCTCTTTAATTTCAGTACAAAAAGAAAAAGAAAAACCGAGCTAATTAGCATAACTCTCAGAAAATTAAGCCCAAATTTAAAGGATTAAGCCATTTTCATTAATTAAAATCTTCCTCTTTAATTTCAGTGCAAAACAGAAGACAAAACCAAGCTAATTAGCATAAAGCCCAAAAAATAAAGCCAAGATTTAAGGGATTAAGCTTCCATTTGAATATCTTCCTCTCCTGGTTCTGTCTACTGAGGAGACGAGAACCTGCCGAGGAAGAGGATGGACTTGGTGTTATTGTGCCTGATGAAGAAGAGGAAGGGGTGGTCTGCTGTGAAGGGTTCCCCCATCGGCATACAGTTAGCAACTGAGATGCCTGCTGCCACAGCCGCCTCTATGCCATCCTCGTTCACCTCCATGAAGGCCTTGTGAACCACCTCAGACACAAAGAGATCACTTCCGCCGTTCATGCCAGACAGGTCGGCCTGTGATGGGGAGAACACGTCTGTCATGCCCAGCTCGGACAGAGGCTCCTTCAGCTGGTACTCTTCCTCCAGCTTGAACTTTGGCAGGTGAATGAGGATCTTTGACTGGACGTCCATGTTTTCCCTGTTGGTCCATTCATCCAGCATCTCCAGCGTCAGCTCCTTCTCCAGCTGGAACAGAGCAAATACATTTTATCACATCTCTAAAAACTAAGAAGAGGGTGTCTTGTGATTAAAAGGCTGAAACATCTGTAGCCTCTTTTAGAACCTACAAGGGATATTCTCCATCTTGTTGTATATTCCACCCCCTAAAACAAAAGTCATCGATTGAGTTGCTGTTGCCTCCATTTAGCTAAACTTCAGTTGTTTAGTAAACACAGTGTCTGTTAAAGACAAATAACATTGCACAGGCTGGTCAGTTGTAAGAAGCATATTATACACATGTAGTAGTTTTACCATTTTGGTCTCTACCAACTCCTGAGGAAAATATCTGGCTTTTTAGTGCATAGATGTTCAACTTCCTTCACCAGCTGGTCTCCATCTTTGTCTGTCTGCTGTTAGGTGCTCGACAGGGAGTGAGCAGCAGGTTTGATATGAGAATCTCAATATGAAACAATCTATTGATTTAACTCTGTGTACCTTCAGCAGAGGGTCGGAGCCGTCTGTGGACTGTTCAGGCAACAGGATGAACATGCTGAGCTCCTCCTCCACATACGGCAGCTCCAGGATCTGCAGAGCGTGGTCAGGGATGTAGTTGTAGGGCAGATTCTTCATCTGGAACATCATCTGGACTGGTTTGCTCTCAGTCTGACACACAGAAACACAAACAACTATTAAAATGTATATCTAGCTCATAATTCCATTGGGATTAGGTCACTATCTACTCTAGTTTGAGGAGCTTAGGGACATAA